>NC_073255.2:128919848-129222878 GCF_029289425.2 Pan paniscus
CTATCTGTATAAACATGGAAATATCTACACCGCCATCTGTAAAAACATAGAAATATCTACACTGTCATCTGTACAATCATGGAAATATCTCCAATTCCATCTCTAAAAACATGGAAATATCTACACTGCCATCTGTATACACATGGAAATATCTACACAGCCATCTGTATAAACATGGGAATATCTCCACCGGTATCTCTATAAACATGGAAACATCTCCACCGCTATCTTTATTAACATGTAAATATCTACACCGCTATCTGAATAAACATGGAAATATCTATAACACTATCTGTGTAAACATGGAAATATCTACACAGCTATCTGTGTAAACATGAAATAAGTACACCGCTATCTGTGTAAATATGGAAATATGTACACTGCAAACAGAGCAAATATGGAAATATCTACACCGCTATCTCTGTAAACATGGAAATACCTACACATCTATCTGTATAAACCGGGAAATATCTATGCCGCTATATGTATATACCTGGAAATATCTACAACGCCATCTATACAAACATGGAAATATCTACACTGCTATCTGTATACACCTAGAAATACCTGCATCGATACATCTTTAAACATGGAAATATATACACCGCTATCTCTATAAACATGGAAATATCTAAATCGCTAAATGTATTAACATGGAAATATCTACATGACAATCTCTATAAACATGGAAATATCTACAGCGCCATCTGTATAAACATGGAAATACCTACAGAGTCATCTGTATAAACATGGAAATAACTACACACCTATCTGTATAAACATGAAAATATCTACACGGCCATCCGTATAAACACGGAAATATCTACACAGCCATCTCTATAAACATGGAAATCACTACAACGCTAACTGTATAAACATGGAAATATCCACACCGCTATCTGTAAAAACATGGAATTATCTACACAGTCATCAGTACAAACATGGAAATATGTACACCTCCATCTGTATACACATGGCAATATCTACACTGCCATCTTTACACACATGGAAATATCTACACAGCCATCTGTATAAACATGGAATTATCTACACCGCTCTCTCTATAAACATGGAAATACCTTCACCGCTATCTCTATAAACATGGAAATAAATTCACCGCTATCTGTATAAACATGGAAATATCTACTCTGCGATCTCTGCGAATATGGAAATATCTACACCGCTATCTCTATAAATATGGAAATATCTACACCGCTATCTGTACAAACGTGGAAATATCTACACTGCTATCTGTATAAACATGGAAATATCTACACTGCTATCTGTATAAACATGGAAATATCTACACCGCTATCTCTGTAAACATCGAAATATCTACACGGCTATCGTTATAAACATGGAAATATCTACACCGCTATCTGTATAAACATGTAAATATCTACAACACTCTCTGTGTAAACATGGAAATATCTACACAGCTATCCGTGTAAACATGGAAATATGTACATCGCAATCTGTGTAAAGATGGAAATATCTACACCGCAATATGTGTAAATATGGAACTATCTACACCGCTATCTCTGTAAAGATGGAAATATCTACACCGCTATCTGTATAAACATGGAAATATCTACACCACTATCTGTATAAACATGGAAATGTCTACATCATGATCTGTATAAACATGGAAATATCTACACTGCTATCGGTACAAACATGGAAACATCTACACCGCTATCTTTATAAACATGGAAATATCTACACCGCTATCTGTATAAATATGGAAATAACTACACTGCTATCTCTATAAACATGGAAATGTGTACACCGCTATCTGTACAAACATGGAAATATCTACATGGCTATCTCTATAAACATGGAAATATCTAGACCGCCAACTGTATAAACATGGAAATACCTACACTGTCACCTGTATAAGCATGGAAATATCTACACCACTATCTGTATAAACATGAAAATATCTACACTATCATCTGTATAAACATGGAAATATCTACACAGCCATCTGTATAAACATGGAAATATCTACACCACTATCTGTATAAACATGGAATTATCTACACTACCGTCTGTATAGGCATGGAAATATCTACACAGCCATCTTTATACACATGCAGTTATCTACACAGCCATCTGTATCAACATGGAAATATCTCCACCGCTATATCTATAAACATGGAAATACCTACACCGCTATCTGTATAAACATGGAAATAGCCACACCGTTACCTGTATAATCATGGAAATATCTACACCGCCATCTGTAAAAAAATGGAAATATCTACAACGCTATCTGAGTAAACATGGAAATATCTACAGAGCAATCTGTGTAAACCTGGAAATATCTACACCGCTATCTCTGTAAACATGTAAATGTCTACAATGCTATCTGTGTCAACATGGAAATATCTACAATGCTATCTGTATAAATATGGAAATATCTACAAAACCATCTCTATAAACATGTAAATATCTACACTGCTATCTGTATAAACATGGAAATAACTACACAGCTATCTGTATAAACTTGGAAATATCTACACCGCTATCCCTATAAACATGGAAAGAAAAACACCGCGATCCGTATAAAAATGGAAATATCTACACCGCTATCTGTATAAACACGGAAATATCTACACCGCCATTTCTATAAACTTGGAAATATCTACACCGCCATCTGCATAAACATGGAAATATCTACACCGCCATCTGCATAAACATGGAAATATCTACACCAATATCTGAATAAACATCTAAATATCTACACCGCTATCTGTATGAACATGGAAATATCTCCAACGCTATCAATGTAAACATGGAAATATCTACACAGCTATCTGTATAAAGAAGGAAATATCTACACCGCTATCTGTATAAACGTGCAAATATCTACACCGATATGTGTATATACGTGGAAATATCTTCAACGTTATCTGTATAAACGTGGAAATATCTACACTGGCATCTGTATAAACATGGAAATATCTCCACTACCATCTGTAGAAACATGGCAATTTCAACACCGCTTATGTGAAAACCTGGAAATATCTACACCGCTATCTGTATAAACATGGAAAAATCTACACTGCGATCTGTATAAACATGGAAATATCTACACTGCTATCTGTATAAACATGTAAATATATACACGGCTATCTGTATAAACATAAAAATATCTGCACCGCTATCTGTATAAATTTGGAAATATCTACACCGCTATCTCTGTAAACATGGAAATACCTACACCACCATCTCTATAAACATGGAAATATCTGCACCGCCATCTCTATAAACATGAAAATATCCACACTGCCATCTCTATAAACATGGAACAAACTACACCGCCTTCTTTATAAACATCGAAATATCTACACTGCCATCTGAATAAACATGGAAATACCTACACTGCCATCAGTATACACATGGAAATATCTACAAATATATCTCTATAAACACGGAAATATCTACACCGCTATCTGTGTAAACATGGAAATATCCACACCACCATCTGTATAAACATGGAAATACCTACACAGTCATGTGTAGGAACATTTAAATATATACACTGCCATCTGCATAAACACAGAAATATCTACACAGCCCCCTGTATAAATATGTAAATATCTGCATAGTCATCTGTATAAACATGGAAATATCTGCACCGCTATCTGTATAAACATGGAAATACCTACACCGCTGTCTCTATAAACATGGAAATATGTACACCGCTATGTGTATAAACATGGAAATATCTCCACTGCTGTTTGTATAAACATGGACATATCTCCACCGTTATCTGTATAAACATGGAAATATCTACAGTGCCATCTCTGTAAACATTGAAATATCTACACTGCCGTCTGTAAAAACATGGAAATATCTAGGCAGTCATCTGAATAAACATGGAAATATCTGCACCACCATCTGTATAAACATGGAAATACCTACAATACCATCTGTATACACATGGAAATATCTACACAGACATCTGTATAAATATGGAAATATCTACACCGTATCTGTGCAAAAATGGAAATATCTACACCGGTATCTATGTAAACATGGAAATATCAACACCGCTATCTTTATTAATATGAAAATATCTTCATCGCTATCTGTATAAACGTTGAAATGTCTACACCGCTACCTCTATAAACATGGAAATAACTACAAAGCCATCTGTATAAACATGGAAATACCTACACAGTCATGTGTAGGAACATTTAAATATCTACACTGCCATCTGTATAAACACAGAAATATCTACACAGCCCTCTGTATAAATATGGAAATATCTGCATAGTCATCTGTATAAACATGGAAATATCTGCACCGCTATCTTTATAAACATGGAAATACCTACACAGCTGTCTCTATAAACATGGAAATATGTACTCCGCTATGTGTATAAACATGGAAATATCTCCACTGCTGTCTGTATAAACATGGACATATCTCCACCGATATCTGTATAAACATGGAAATATCTACAGCGCCATCTCTATAAACATTGAAATATCTACACTGCCATCTGTAAAAACATGGAAATATCTAGGCAGTCATCTGAATAAACATGGAAATATCTGCACCACCATCTGTATAAACATGGAAATACCTACAATATCATCTGTATACTCATGGAAATATCTACACAGACATCTGTATAAATATGGAAATATCTACACCGCCATCTGTATAAACATGGAAATAAACAAACTGCCATCTGTGGAAAGATGGAAATATCTTCACGGCTATCTCTATAAATATGGAAATATCTACACCTCCATCTCTATAAACATGAAAATATCTACACTGCCATCTCCGTAAAGATGGAAGTATCTACTCCGCCATGTGTATGAACACGGAAATATCTACACCACCCTCTGTGTAAACATGGAAATATCTACACCGCTATCTGCATAAACATGGAAATATCTACTCCGCCACCTGCATGTCCATGGAAGTATATACGCCGCCATCTGTATAAAAATGGAAATATCTACACGGCCATCTGTGTATAGATGGAAATATCAACACCGCCATCTGTACAAACATGGAAATATCTACATCGCTATCTTGATAAACATGGAAATATCTGCACTGCCATCTGTAAAAACATGGAAATACCTATACAGTCATCTGTATAAACATGGAAATATCTACAATGCCATCTGAATACACATGGAAATATCCACACAGCCATCTGTATAAACATGTAAATATCTACACTGCTATCTCTATAAGCATGGAAATATCTACACCGCCATATGTGTGAATAAGGAAATATCTACAATGCCATCTGCATAAAGATATAAATATCTGCACCACGAGCTGTATAAACAAGGAAATATCTACATCGCTATCTGTATAAACGTGGAAATACCAACACCGCTATCGGTATAAACATGGAAATATTTACACCGCCATCTACATACCCATAGAAATATCTGCGCCGCCATCTCTGTAACCATCTCTGTAAACATGAAAATATCTACACCGCCATCTCCATACACATGTAACTATTTACAAGGACATCTGTGTAAACATGGAAATATCTAGACCTCTATCTGTAGAAACGTGGAAATATCTACACTGCCATCTGTATAAAGATGGAAATATCTACACTGCGATCTTTATATACATGGAAATATCGCCACGGCTATCTGTATAAACATGGAAATACCAACAACGCTATCTGTATACACATGGAAATATCTACACAGACATCTCTATAAATATGGAAATGTCTACACCGCCATCTGTATAAACATGGAAATATCTACACTGCCATCTGTAGAAACATGGAAATATCTACACCGCTATCTCTATAAATATGGAAATATCTACACCGCCATCTCCATAAACATGAAAATATCTACACTGCCATCTCCATAAAGATGGAAGTATCTACTCCGCCATGTGTATAAGCACGGAAATATCTACACTGCTATCTCAATAAACATGGAATTATCTACACTGCGGTCTGTATAAAAATGGAAATATCCACACTGCTATCTGTATAAACATGGAAATATCTCCACTGCTATCTCTATAAACATCGAAATATCTACACCGCCATCAGTATAAACATGGAAATACTTACAAAGTTATCTGTATAAACATGGAAATATCTACACCGCCATCTGTAAATACATGGAAATATCTACACAGCCATGTGTATAAACATGGAAATATCTACAGCGCTATCTATATAAACATGGAAATAACTACAATGGTATCTGTATAAACATGGAAATATCCACACCGCTGTCTGTATAAACTTGGAAATATCTACACCGCTATCTCTATAAACATGGAAATATCTACACCGCCATCTGTATAAATATGGAAATACCTATACAGTCATCTGTGTAAACATGGAAATATCTACAATGCCATCTGTATACACATGGAAATACCTACACGGCAATCTGTGTATAGATGGAAACATCAACACCGCCATGTTTACAAACATGGAAATATCTACACAGTTATCTCTATAAACATGGAAATCTTTACACTGTGGTCTGTATAAACATGGAAATATCAACACCCGTATCTGTATAAACATGGAAATATCTACACCACGATCTGTATAAACATGGAAATATATACACCGCTATCTGTATAAACATGGAAATATCTGCTCCGCTATCTCTATAAACATGGAAATATCTACAAAGCCATCTGTAGAAACATGGAAATACCTACACAGTCATGTGTAGGAAGATTTAAATATCTACACTGCCATCTGTATAAACACAGAAATATCTACACAGCCCTCTGTATAAATATGGAAATATCTGCATAGGCATCTGTATAAACATGGAAATATCTGCACCGCTATCTGTATAAACATGGAAATACCTACAACGCTGTCTCTATAAACATGGAAATATGTACACCGCTATGTGTATAAACATGGAAATATCTCCACTGCTGTTTGTATAAACATGGACATATCTCCACCGTTATCTGTATAAACATGGAAATATCTACAGTGCCATCTCTGTAAACATTGAAATATCTACACTGCCGTCTGTAAAAACATGGAAATATCTAGGCAGTCATCTGAATAAACATGGAAATATCTGCACCACCATCTGTATAAACATGGAAATACCTACAATACCATCTGTATACACATGGAAATATCTACACAGACATCTGTATAAATATGGAAATATCTACACCGTATCTGTGCAAAAATGGAAATATCTACACCGGTATCTATGTAAACATGGAAATATCAACACCGCTATCTTTATTAATATGAAAATATCTTCATCGCTATCTGTATAAACGTTGAAATGTCTACACCGCTACCTCTATAAACATGGAAATAACTACAAAGCCATCTGTATAAACATGGAAATACCTACACAGTCATGTGTAGGAACATTTAAATATCTACACTGCCATCTGTATAAACACAGAAATATCTACACAGCCCTCTGTATAAATATGGAAATATCTGCATAGTCATCTGTATAAACATTGAAATATCTGCACCGCTATCTTTATAAACATGGAAATACCTACACCGCTGTCTCTATAAACATGGAAATATGTACTCCGCTATGTGTATAAACATGGAAATATCTCCACTGCTGTCTGTATAAACATGGACATATCTCCACCGATATCTGTATAAACATGGAAATATCTACAGCGCCATCTCTATAAACATTGAAATATCTACACTGCCATCTGTAAAAACATGGAAATATCTAGGCAGTCATCTGAATAAACATGGAAATATCTGCACCACCATCTGTATAAACATGGAAATACCTACAATATCATCTGTATACTCATGGAAATATCTACACAGACATCTGTATAAATATGGAAATATCTACACCGCCATCTGTATAAACATGGAAATAAACAAACTGCCATCTGTGGAAAGATGGAAATATCTTCACGGCTATCTCTATAAATATGGAAATATCTACACCTCCATCTCTATAAACATGAAAATATCTACACTGCCATCTCCGTAAAGATGGAAGTATCTACTCCGCCATGTGTATGAACACGGAAATATCTACACCACCCTCTGTGTAAACATGGAAATATCTACACCGCTATCTGCATAAACATGGAAATATCTACTCCGCCACCTGCATGTCCATGGAAGTATATACGCCGCCATCTGTATAAAAATGGAAATATCTACACGGCCATCTGTGTATAGATGGAAATATCAACACCGCCATCTGTACAAACATGGAAATATCTACATCGCTATCTTGATAAACATGGAAATATCTGCACTGCCATCTGTAAAAACATGGAAATACCTATACAGTCATCTGTATAAACATGGAAATATCTACAATGCCATCTGAATACACATGGAAATATCCACACAGCCATCTGTATAAACATGTAAATATCTACACTGCTATCTCTATAAGCATGGAAATATCTACACCGCCATATGTGTGAATAAGGAAATATCTACAATGCCATCTGCATAAAGATATAAATATCTGCACCACGAGCTGTATAAACAAGGAAATATCTACATCGCTATCTGTATAAACGTGGAAATACCAACACCGCTATCGGTATAAACATGGAAATACTTACACCGCCATCTAAATACCCATAGAAATATCTGCGCCGCCATCTCTGTAACCATCTCTGTAAACATGAAAATATCTACACCGCCATCTCCATACACATGTAACTATTTACAAGGACATCTGTGTAAACATGGAAATATCTAGACCTCTATCTGTAGAAACGTGGAAATATCTACACTGCCATCTGTATAAAGATGGAAATATCTACACTGCGATCTTTATATACATGGAAATATCGCCACGGCTATCTGTATAAACATGGAAATACCAACAACGCTATCTGTATACACATGGAAATATCTACACAGACATCTCTATAAATATGGAAATGTCTACACCGCCATCTGTATAAACATGGAAATATCTACACTGCCATCTGTAGAAACATGGAAATATCTACACCGCTATCTCTATAAATATGGAAATATCTACACCGCCATCTCCATAAACATGAAAATATCTACACTGCCATCTCCATAAAGATGGAAGTATCTACTCCGCCATGTGTATAAGCACGGAAATATCTACACTGCTATCTCAATAAACATGGAATTATCTACACAGCGGTCTGTATAAAAATGGAAATATCCACACTGCTATCTGTATAAACATGGAAATATCTCCACTGCTATCTCTATAAACATCGAAATATCTACACCGCCATCAGTATAAACATGGAAATACTTACAAAGTTATCTGTATAAACATGGAAATATCTACACCGCCATCTGTAAATACATGGAAATATCTACACAGCCATGTGTATAAACATGGAAATATCTACAGCGCTATCTATATAAACATGGAAATAACTACAATGGTATCTGTATAAACATGGAAATATCCACACCGCTGTCTGTATAAACTTGGAAATATCTACACCGCTATCTCTATAAACATGGAAATATCTACACCGCCATCTGTATAAATATGGAAATACCTATACAGTCATCTGTGTAAACATGGAAATATCTACAATGCCATCTGTATACACATGGAAATACCTACACGGCAATCTGTGTATAGATGGAAACATCAACACCGCCATGTTTACAAACATGGAAATATCTACACAGTTATCTCTATAAACATGGAAATCTTTACACTGTGGTCTGTATAAACATGGAAATATCTACACCCGTATCTGTATAAACATGGAAATATCTACACCACGATCTGTATAAACATGGAAATATATACAACGCTATCTGTATAAACATGGAAATATCTGCTCCGCTATCTCTATAAACATGGAAATATCTACAAAGCCATCTGTAGAAACATGGAAATACCTACACAGTCATGTGTAGGAAGATTTAAATATCTACACTGCCATCTGTATAAACACAGAAATATCTACACAGCCCTCTGTATAAATATGGAAATATCTGCATAGGCATCTGTATAAACATGGAAATATCTGCACCGCTATCTGTATAAACATCTAAATACCTACACCGCTGTCTCTATAAACATGGAAATATGTATACCGCTATGTGTGTAAACATGGAAATATCTCCACTGCTGTCTCTATAAACATGGATATATCTCCACCGTTATCTGTATAAACATGGAAATACCTACACCGCCATCTGTATAAACATGGAAATACCTACAAAGTCATCTGTATAAACATGGAAATATCTACACAGCCATCTGTATAAACATGGAAATATCTACACAGCCATCTGTATATACATCGAAATATCTACACTGCTATCTGTATAAACATGGAAGTAACTACACCGCTATTTGTATAAACAAGGAAATATCTACATCACCATATGTTTAAACATGGAAATATATACACAGACATCTATTTATACATGGAAATATCTACACCGCTATCTGTATAAACATGCTAATAACTACCCCGCTATCTGTATAAATGTGGAAATATTTGCACCGCTATCCCTATAAACATGGTAATATCAACACCGCGATCTGTATAAACATGGAAATATCTACACAGTGATCTGTATTAACATGGAAATATCTACACCTCGATCTGTATAAACATGGAAATATCTACACCGTGATCTGTAGAAATATGGAAATATCTACACCGCCATCTCTATAAACATGGAAATATCTACACCCCTATCTGTATAAACATGGAAATATCCACACAGCTATCTATATAAACATGGAAAAATAAACACCGCTATCTCTATGAACATGGAAATATCTAAAACACCATCTCTATGAACATGGAAATATCTACACCGCGATTGGTATAAACATGGAAATATCTACACCGCTATCTGTTTAAACATGGAAATATCTCCCCTGCTATCTCTATAAACATCGAAATATCTACACCGCCATCGCTATAAACATGGAAATACTTACAAAGTTATCTGTATATACATGGAAATATCTACACCGCCGTCTGTATAAACATGGAATTGTCTACACAGCCATGAGTATATACATGGAAATATCTACACCGCTATCTATATAAACATGGAAAGAACTACACCGCTATCTGTATAAACATGGAAATATCTCCACTGCTATCTCTATAAACTTCGAAATATCTACACTGCCATCTGTATAAACATGGAAATACTTACAAATTTATCTGTATAAACATGGAAATATCTACACCGCCATCTGTATAAACATGGAAATATCTACACAGCCAGGTGTACATACATGGAAATAACTACTCCGCTCTCTATGTAAACATGGAAATTAGTACAGCGCTATCTGTATATACATGGAAATATCTACACCACTATCTACATATCCATAGAAATATCTGCGCCGCCATCTGTATAAACATGGAAATATCAACACGGTCATCTGGGTATAGATGGAAATATCAACACCGCAATCTGTACAAACATGGAAATATCTGCACCGCTATCTGTATAAACATGGAAATATCTACACCGCGGTCTGTATAAACATGGCAATATCTACACCGCTATCTGTATAAACATGGAAATATCTGCGCAGCTATCTCTATAAACATGGAAATATCCACACCGTGATCTGTATAAACATGGAAATTTCTCCACCGTTATCTGTATAAATATGGAAATATTTACACCGCTATCTCTATAAACATGGAAATATCTACACCACCATCTGTATAAACATGGAAATATCTACACTGCCATCTGTATACACATGGAAATAGCTACACGGCAATCTGTGCATAGATGGAAACATCCACACCGCCGTCTGTACAAACATGGAAATATGTACACCGATATCTGTAAAAACATGGAAATATCTACACCGCTATCTGTATAAACATGGAAATACCTACACCGCCATCTGTATAAACATGGAAATACCTACAAAGTCATCTGTATAAACATGGAAATATCTACACAGCCATCTGTATAAACATGGAAATATCTACACAGCCATCTGTATATACATCGAAATATCTACACTGCTATCTGTATAAACATGGAAGTAACTACAACGCTATTTGTATAAACAAGGAAATAGCTACATCGCCATCTGTTTAAACATAGAAATATATACACAGACATCTATTTATACATGGAAATATCTACACCGCTATCTGTATAAACATGCTAATAACTACCCCGCTATCTGTATAAATGTGGAAATATTTGCACCGCTATCCCTATAAACATGGTAATATCAACACCGTGATCTGTATAAACATGGAAATATCTACACAGTGATCTGTATTAACATGGAAATATCTACACCTCGATCTGTATAAACATGGAAATATCTACACCGTGATCTGTAGAAATATGGAAATATCTACACCGCCATCTCTATAAACATGGAAATATCTACACCCCTATCTGTATAAACATGGAAATATCTACACCGTGATCTGTAGAAATATGGAAATATCTACACCGCCATCTCTATAAACATGGAAATATCTACACCCCTATCTGTATAAACATGGAAATATCCACACAGCTATCTATATAAACATGGAAAAATAAACACCGCTATCTCTATGAACATGGAAATATCTAAAACACCATCTCTATGAACATGGAAATATCTACACCGCGATCGGTATAAACATGGAAATATCTACACCGCTATCTGTTTAAACATGGAAATATCTCCACTGCTATCTCTATAAACATCGAAATATCTACACCGCCATCGCTATAAACATGGAAATACTTACAAAGTTATCTGTATAAACATGGAAATATCTACACCGCCGTCTGTATAAACATGGAATTGTCTACACAGCCATGAGTATATACATGGAAATATCTACACCGCTATCTATATAAACATGGAAAGAACTACACCGCTATCTGTATAAACATGGAAATATCTCCACTGCTATCTCTATAAACTTCGAAATATCTACACTGCCATCTGTATAAACATGGAAATACTTACAAATTTATCTGTATAAACATGGAAATATCTACACCGCCATCTGTATAAACATGGAAATATCTACACAGCCAGGTGTACATACATGGAAATAACTACTCCGCTCTCTATGTAAACATGGAAATTAGTACAGGGCTATCTGTATATACATGGAATTATCTACACCACTATCTACATATCCATAGAAATATCTGCGCCGCCATCTGTATAAACATGGAAATATCAACACGGTCATCTGTGTATAGATGGAAATATCAACACCGCAATCTGTACAAACATGGAAATATCTGCACCGCTATCTGTATAAACATGGAAATATCTACACCGCGGTCTGTATAAACATGGAAATATCTACACCGCTATCTGTATAAACATGGAAATATCTGCACAGCTATCTCTATAAACATGGAAATATCTACACCGTGATCTGTATAAACATGGAAATTTCTCCACCGTTATCTGTATAAATATGGAAATATTTACACCGCTATCTCTATAAACATGGAAATATCTACACCACCATCTGTATAAACATGGAAATATCTACACTGCCATCTGTATACACATGGAAATAGCTACACGGCAATCTGTGCATAGATGGAAACATCCACACCGCCGTCTGTACAAACATGGAAATATGTACACCGATATCTGTAAAAACATGGAAATATCTACACCGCTATCTGTATAAACATGGAAATACCTACACCGCGATCTGTATAAACATGGAAATATCTACACCACAATCTGTATAAACATGGAAATATATACTCCGCTATCTGAATAAACATGGAAATATCTGCACCGCTATCTCTATAGACATGGAAATAACTACAAAGCCATCTGTACAAACATGGAAATAGCTACACAGTCATGTGTAGGAACATGGAAATATCTACACTGCCATCTGTAGAAAGATGGAAATATCTACACCGCTATCTCTATAAACAAGGAAATATCTACACCGCCATCTGTATAAATATGGAAATACCTATACAGTCATCTGTGTAAACATGGAAATATCTACACCACCATCTGTATAAACATGGAAATATCTACACTGCCATCTGTATACACATGGAAATAGCTACACGGCAATCTGTGCATAGATGGAAACATCAACACCGCCATCTGTACAAACATGGAAATATCTACACTGCCATCTGTAGAAAGATGGAAATATCTACACAGCTATCTCTATAAATATGGAAATATCTACACCGCAATCTCTATAAACATGAAAATATCTACACTGCCATCTCCATAAAGATGGAAGTATCTACTCTGCCATGTGTATAAACACGGAAATATCTACACCACCATCTGTGTAAACATGGAAATATCTACACCGCTATCTGTGTAAACATGGAAATATCTACACCACCATCTGCATGTCCATGGAATTATCTACGCCGCAATCTGTATAAACATGGAAATATCTACACGGCCATCTGTGTATAGATGGAAATATCAACACCGCCATCTGTACAAATATGGAAATATCTACATCGCTATCTCTATAAACATGGAAATATCTGCACTGCCATCTGTAAAAACATGGAAATAACTATACAGTCATCTGTATAAACATGGAAATATCTACAATGCCATCTGTATACACATGGAAATATCTACACAGCCATCTGTATAAACATGTAAATATCTACACTGCTATCTCTATAAACATGGAAATATCTACACCGCCATCAGTGTGAATAAGGAAATATCTACAATGCCATCATATAAAGATATAAATATCTGCACAGCAAGCTGTATAAACATGGAAATTCCTATATCGCAATCTGTATAAACGTGGAAATACCAACACCGCTATCAGTATAAACATGGAAATATCTACAATGCTATCTATATAAACATGGAAATATCTACACTGCTATGTCAATAAACATGGAAATACCTACACCGCTATCCCTATAAACATGGTAATATCAAAAACGCGATCTGTATAAACATGGAAGTATCTACACCATGATCTGTATAAACATGGAAATATCTACACCGCGATCTGTATAAACATGGAAATATCTACACAGTGATCTGTATAAACATGGAAATATCTATACCGCTATCTCTATAAACATGGAAATATCAACACTGCTATCTCTATGAACATGGAAATATCTACACTGCCATATCCATAAACATGGAAATATCTACACCGCGAACAGTATAAACGTGGAAATATCTACACCACTATGTGTATAAAGATGGAAATATCTCCACTGCTATCTCTATAAACATCGAAATATCTACACCGGCGTCTGTATAAACGTGGAAATACTTACAAAGTTATCGGTATAAACATGGAAATATCTGCACCGACATCTGTATAAACATGGAAATATCTACACAGCCATGTGTATATACATGGAAATATCAACACCACTAACTATATAAACATGGAAATATCTACACCGCTATCTGTGTATACATGGAAATATCTACACCGCCATCTACATATCGATGGAAATATCTTCGCCGCCATCTGTATAAACATGGAAATATTTACACGGTCATCTGTGTATAGATGGAAATATCAACACCACCATCTGAACAAACATGGAAATATCTGCACCGATATCTGTATAAACATGGAAATATCTACACCGCGGTCTGTATAATCATGGAAATATGTAAACCGCTATCTGTATAAACATGGAAATATCTACACCGCTATCTCTATAAACATGGAAATATCTACACAGTGATCTGTATAAACATGGAAATATCTACACGGCCATCTGTGTATAGATGGAAATATCAACACCACCATCTGTACAAACATGGAAATATCTACACCGCTATCTCTATAAACATGGAAATATCTGCACTGCCATCGGTAAAAACATGGAAATACCTATACAGTCATCTGTATAAACATGGAAATATCTACAATGCCATCTGTATACACATGGAAATATCTACACAGCCATCTGTATAAACATGTAAATATATACACTGCTATCTCTATAAACATGGAAATATCCACACCGCCATCTCTATAGATATGAAAATATCTTCAATGCCATTTCCATAAACATGGAACTAACTACTCCGCCATCTGTATAAACATGGAAACATCTACACCGCCATCAGTGTGAATAAGGAAATATCTACAACGCCATCTGTATAAAGATATAAATATCTGCACCGTGAGCTGTATAAACATGGAAATATCTACATCGCTATCTGTATAAACGTGGAAATGCCAACACCGCTATCCGTATAAACATGGAAATATCTACACCTCTACTGTATAAACATGGAAATATCTTCACCGCGATCTGTATAAACATGGAAATATCTACACCGCTATCTGTATAAACATGGTAATATCTACACCACCATCTATATAAACATGGAAATACCTACACCGCCAACTGTATAAACATGGAAATATCTACAATGCCATCTGTAGAAAGATGGAAATATCTACACCGCAAATTGTGTAAACATGGAAATATCTACACCGATATCTGTAAAAACATGGAAATATCTACACCGCTATCTGTATAAACATGGAAATAGCTACACCGCGATCTGTATAAACATGGAAATATCTACAGCGCCATCTCTATAAACATTGAAATATCTACACAGCCATCTGTAAAAACATGGAAATATCTACACAGTCATCTGAATATACATGGAAATATCTACACCACCATCTGTATAAACATGGAAATACCTACAATACCATCTGTATACACATGGAAATATCTACACAGACATCTGTATAAATATGGAAATATCTACACCGCCATCTGTATAAACATGAAATTATCTACACTGCCATCTGTAGAAAGATGGATATATCTACACCGTTATCTCTATAAATATGGAAATATCTACACCGCTATCTCAATAAACATGAAAATATCTCCACTGCCATCTCCATAAAGATGGAAGTATCTACACCGCCATTTGTATAAACACGGAAATATCTACACCACCATCTGTGTAAACATGGAAATAACTACACCGCTATCTGCATGTCCATGGAAACATCTACGCCGCCATCTGTATAAACATGGAAATATCTACACGGCCATCTGTGTATAGATGGAAATATCAACACCGCAATCTGTACAAACATGGAAATATCTACACCGCTATCTCTATAAACATGGAAATATCTGCACTACCATCTGTAAAAACATGGAAATACCTATACAGTCATCTGGATAAACATGGAAATATCTACAATGCCATCTGCATACACATGGAAATATCTACACAGCCATCTGTATAAACATGTAAATATCTAAACTGCTATCTCTATAAACATGGAAATTTCTACACCGCCATCTCTATAAACATGAAAATATCTACACTGCCATCTCGATAAACATGGAACTAACTACACCGCCATCTGTATAAACATGGAAACATCTACACCGCCATCTGTGTGAATAAGGAAATATCTACAATGCCATCTGTATAAAGACATAAATATCTGCACCGCGAGCTGTATAAACATGGAAGTATCTACATCACTATCTGTATAAACGTGGAAATACCAAAAGCGCTATCGGTATAAAAATGGAAATATCTACGCCATCTATATAAACATGGAAATATCTACACCGCTATGTCTATAAACATGGAAATACCTACACCTCTATCTCTATAAACATGGAAATATCTACACCGCTATCTGTATAAACATGGAAATATCTACACGGCTATCTGTATAAACATGGAAATATCTATACCGCGATCTGTATAAACATGGAAATATCTACACCGCGATCTGTATAAACATGGAAATATCTCCACCACGATCTGTATAAACATGGAATACCTACACCGCCATCTGTATAAAGATGGAAATACTTACAAATTATCGCTATAAACATGGAAATATCAACACCGCCATCTGTATAAACATGGAAATATCTACACAGCCATGTGTATATACACGGAAATATCTACACCGCTCTCTATATAAACATGGAAATAACTACACCGCTATCTGTGTAAACATGGAAATATCTACACCGCCATGTACATATCCATGGAAATATCAGCGTCGTCATCTGTATAAACATGGAAATATCTACACGGTCATCTGTGTATAGATGGAAATATCAACACCGCCATCTGTACAAACGTGGAATTATATGCACCGTTATCTGTATATACATGGAAATATCTACACCGCTATCTCTATAAACATGGATATATCTACACCGTGATCTGTAAACATGGAAATATTTACACCGCTATCTGTATAAACATGGAAATATCTACACCGTTATCTGTATAAATATGCAAATATCTACACCGCTATCTCTATACACATGGAAAAATCTACACCGCTATCTGTATAAACGTGGAAATACCAACACCGCTATCGGTATAAACATGGAAATATCTTCAACGCCATCTATATAAACATGGAAATATCTACACCGCTATGTCTATAAACATGGAAATACCTACACCGCTATCTCTAAAAACATGGAAATATCTACACCGTGATCTGTATGAACATGGAAATATCTACACCGCTATCTGTATAAACATGGAAATATCTACACCGCGATCTGTATAAACCTGGAAATATCTACACTGCGATCTGTATAAACATGGAAATATCTTCACCACGATCTGTATAAATATGGAAATATCTACACCGCTATCTGTATAAACATGGTAATACCTACACCACCATCTACATAAACATGGAAATATCTACACCGCCATCTGTATAAACATGGAAATATCTACAATGCCATCTGTAGAAAGATGGAAATATCTACAACGCAATCTGTGTATACATGGAAATATCTATACCGATATCTGTAAAACCATGGAAATATCTACACCGCTATCTGTATAAACATGGAAATATCTACACCGCGATCTGTATAAACATGGAAATATCTACACCGCGATCTGTATAAACAGGGAAATATCTACACCGCTATCTGTATAAACATGGAAATATCTACACAGCTATCTCTATAAACATGGAAATGTCTACACCGCCATCTGTATAAACATGGAAATACCTACAAAGTCAACTGTATAAACATGGAAATATCTACAAAGCCATCTGTATAAACATGGAAATATCTACACAGCCATCTGTATAAACATGGAAATATCTACACCGCTCTCTGTATAAACATGGAAATAACTACACCGCTATTTGTATAAACAAGGAAATATCTACACCGTGATCTGTATAAACATGGAAATATTTACACCGCTATCTCTATAAACATGGAAATTTCTACACCGTTATCTGTATAAACATGGAAATATCTTCACCACGATCTGTATAAACATGGAAATATCTACACCGCTATCTGTATAATCTTGGAAATATCTACACTGCTATCTCTATAAATATGGAAATATCTACACCGCCATCTGTATAAACATGGAAATAACTACACAGTCATGTGTAGGAACATGGAAATATCTACACCACTGTTTGTATAAAGATGGAAATAACTACAACGTTATCTTTATAAACATGGAAATATATACACAGTGATATGTATAAACATGGAAATATGTGCAGCACTCTCTGAATAAAGATGGAAATATCTACAAGGCTATCTGTATAAACATGGAAATATCTACACCACTATCTGTATAAATATGGAAATATTTACACCGCTATCTCTATAAACATGGAAATATCTACACCGCTATCTCTATAAACATGGAAATATCTACACCGCCATCTGTATTAACATGGAAACATCTAAACAGTCATCTGTATAAACCTGGAAATATCTACACTGTCATCTATATAAACATGGAAATATCTACAGAGAACTCTGTATAAACATGAAAATATCGGCACAGTCATCTGTATAAACATGGAAATATCTACACCGATATCTGTATAAACATGGAAATATCTAAACCGCTATGTGTATTAACGTGGAAATATCCCCATTGCTATCCTTATAAACATGGACATATCGCCACCGCAATCTGTATAAACATGAAAATATCTACACCACTATCTCTATAAACATGGAAATGTCTTCACTGCCATCTGTACAAACATGGAAATATCTACACAGTCATCTGTAGAAACATGGAAATATCTACACCGCCGTCTCTATAAACATGGAAATAACTTCACCGCTATCTCTATAAACATGGAAATATCTACACCGCTATCTCCATGAACTTGGAAATATATGCACCTCCATCCCTTTAAACATGGAGATATCTACACCACCATCTACATAAACAAGAAATTATCTACACTGCCATCTATATAAACATGGAAATATCTACACCGCCATCTCTATAAACATGGAAATATCTACACTGCCATTTGTAGAAAGATGGAAATATCTACACCACCATCTGTATAAACGTGGAAATATCTACACCGCTATCTATATAAACATGAAAATATCTACACCGCAATCTGTATAAACATGGAAATATCTACACCGCTATCTGTATAAACTTGGAAATATCTAAACTGCTATCTCTATAAATATGGAAATATCTACACAGCCATCTGTATAAACATGGAAATAACTACACAGTCATGTGTAGGAACATGGAATTATCTACACCACTGTTTGTATAAAGATGGAAATACCTACAACGTTATCTGTATAAACATGGAAATATATACACAGTGATCTGTATAAACATGGAAATATGTACAGCACTCTCTGAATAAAGATGGAAATATCTACAAGGCTATCTGTATAAACATGGAAATATCTACACCACTATCTGTATAAATATGGATATATTTACACCGCTATCTCTATAAACATGGAAATATCTACACCGCTATCTCTATAAACATGGAAATATCTAAACCGCCATCTGTATTAACATGGAAACATCTAAACAGTCATCTGTATAAACCTGGAAATATCTACACTGTCATCTATATAAACATGGAAATATCTACAGAGAACTCTGTATAAACATGAAAATATCGGCACAGCCATCTGTATAAACATGGAAATATCTCCACCGCTATCTGTATAAACATGGAAATATCTACACCGCTAAGTGTATTAACGTGGAAATATCCCCATTGCTATCCTTATAAACATGGACATGTCTCCACCGCAATCTGTATAAACATGAAAATATCTACACCGCTATCTCTATAAACATGGAAATATCTTCACTGCCATCTGTACAAACATGGAAATATCTACACAGTCATCTGTAGAAACATGGAAATATCTACACCGCTATCTCTATAAACATGGAAATAACTTCACCGCTATCTCTATAAACATGGAAATATCTACACCGCTATCTCCATGAACTTGGAAATATATACACCGCCATCCCTTTAAACATGGAGATATCTACACCACCATCTACATAAACAAGAAAATATCTTCACTGCCATCTATATAAACATGGAAATATCTACACCGCCATCTCTATAAACATGGAAATATCTACACTGCCATTTGTAGAAAGATGGAAATATCTACACCACCATCTGTATAAACGTGGAAATATCTACACCGCTATCTGTATAAACATGGAAATATCTACACCGCAATCTGTATAAACATGGAAATATCTACAACGCTATCTGTATAAATGTGAAATATCAAAACCGCTATCTCTATAAAAATGGAAATATCTACACTGCTATCTGTATAAACATGGAAATATCCTCACTGCTATATCTATGAACATGGGTATATCTACACCGCTATCTCTATAAACATGGAAATATCTACACCGCCATCTCTATAAACATGGAAATATCTACACCTGTATCTGCATAAACATGGAAATATCTACACCGCTATCTGTGTAAACATGGTAATATCTACACTGCGATCTGTATAAGCATGGAAATATCTACACCGTGATCTGTATAAACATGGAATATCTTCACCACGATCTGTATAAACATGGAAATATCTCCACCGCTATCTGTATAAACATGGTAATATCTACACCACCATCTATATAAACATGGAAACATCTACTCCGCCATCTGTATAAACATCCAAATATCTACAAAGGCATCTGTATAAACATGGAAATATCTGCAACACTATCTGTGTAAACATGGATATATCTACACTGCTATCTGTGTAAACATGGACATAACTACTCTGCTATCTGTATAAACATGGAAATACCTTCACCGCTATCTGCATAAACATGGAAATGTCAACATCGCTATCTGTATAAACATGGAAATATCTACACCACTATCAGTAAAAACATGGAAATATCTTCACCGCCATCTCCATAAATATGGAAATATCTACACCGCTATCTCTATAAACCTGGAAATATCTACACTGCTCTGTGTATAAACGTGGAAATATCTACAACGGTATCTGTGTAATCATGGAAACATCTACACAGCTATCTGTGTAAACTTGGAAATATCTACCCCGCAATCTGTGTAAAGATGGAAAGATATACACCGCAGTCTTTTTAAAGATGGAAACATCTACACTGCTAACTCTGTAAACATGGAAATATCTACACTACCATCTCTATAAACATTGAAATATCTACACTGCCATGTGTATACACATGGAAATATCTACACATCCATCTGTATAAACATGGAAATATCTCCACCGCTATCTCTATAAACATGGAAACATCTACACCTCCATCTGCGTAAACATGGAAATATCTACACTGCCATGTATACACTTGGAAATATCTACAAAGCCATCTGTATAAACATGGAAATACCTACACCGCTACCTCTATAAACATGGAAATACATACAAAGCAATCTGTATAAACATGGAAATATCTACATCACACTCTGTATTAACATGGAAATATCACCACCGCTCTCTGTTTATATATGGAAATATCTACACCGCTATCTGTATAAAAATGGAAATATCTACACAGTCAACTGTATATACATGGAAATATATACACCACCATCTCTATAAACATGGAAATATCTACACTGCCATCTGTAAACATGGAAATATCTACACAGTCATCTGTATATACATGGAAATATCTACACCACCATCTCTATAAACATGGAAATATCTACACTGCCGTCTGTATACACATGGAAATGTCTACAGAGCCATCAGTATAAACATGGAAACATCTGCACCACTATCTCTATACACATGGAAATACCTACACTGCAATCTCTATAAACATGGAAATATCTACACCACAAACTCTATAAACATGGAAATATCTACACTGCCATCTCTATAAACATGAAAATATCTACACCGCCATCTCCATAAACATGGAACTATCTACACCGCCATCTGTGTAAACATGGAAATATCTACACTGCCGTCTGTATAAAGATGGAAATATCTGCACCCCGAGCTGTATAAACATGGAAATATCTACACTGCTATCTGTATAAACAGGGAAATACCAACACCACTATCTGTATAAACGTGGAAATATCAACACCACGATCTGTTTAAACATGGAAATATCTACAAGTCTCTCTGTATAAACATGGAAATAAATACACCGCTGTCTGTATAAACATGGAAATAACTATACCGCCCTCTGAATAAACATGGAAATATCTACACTGCTATTTCTATAAATATGGAAATATATACACCGCTATCTATATAAACATGGAAATATCTATGCCGCCATATGTATAAACATGGGAATATCTACACAGCCATCTGCATAAACATGGAAATAACTACACCGCTATCTCTATACAGATGGAAATATTTACACAGCTATCTCTATAAACATGGAAATATCTACACCGCCATCTCTATAAACCTAGAAATATCTACACTGACACATTTATAAACATGGAAATATCTACACCGCCATCTCCATAAACAAGGAACTATCTACACCACCATCTGTGTAAAATGGAAATATCTAAACCGCTATCTGTATAAAGATAGACATATCTACACTGCTATCTGTATAAAGATGGAAATATCTCCACCGCTATCTGTATAAACATGGAAATATCTCCACCGCTATCTGTATAAACATGGAAATATCTGCACCGCGACCTCCATAAAAATGGAAATATCTACACCGCTATCTGTATAAACATGGAAATATCTACAAAGCTATCAGTGTAATCATGGAAATATCCAGACAGCTATCTGTGTAAACATGGAAATATCTACACCGCTATCTATGTAAAGATGAAAATAGCTACACCGCAATCTGTGCAAAAATGGAAATATCTACACCGCTATCTCTATAAAGATGTAAATACCTGCACTGCTCTCTGTATAAACATGGAAATATCTACACCACCATCTTTGAAAACATATAAATACCTACACAGTCATCTGTATAATCATGGAAATATCTACACATCCATCTGTGTAAACATGGAAATATCTACACGGCTATCTGCATAAACAGGTAAATACCTACACTTTCATCTGTATATAGATGGAAATATCTACACCGCGAGCTGTGTAAACATGGAAATATCTAAAACGTTATCCGTATAAACATGGACATACCAACACCACTATCTCTATAAACGTGGAAATCTCTACACCGCTATCTGTATAAACATGGAAATATCTGCACCACTATTTCTATAAACATGGAAATACGTACACCGCCATCTTTATACACATGGAAATATCTACACCGCTATCTCTATAAACATAGAAATATCTACACCGCCATCTCCATAAACATGGAAATATCTACACCGCCATCTGCATAAACATGGAAATATCTACACCGCCATCTTTATAAACATGAAAATATCTGCACCGCCATCTGTATAAACATACAAATATCTACACTGTCATCTGTATAAACATGGAAATACCTACACAGTTATCTGTATAAACATGGAAACATCTACACCACTATATGTGTAAACATGGAAATATCTACACGGCAATGTGTGTGAAATAGGAAATTTCGACACCGCTATCTTTGTAAGGATAGAAATATCTACATCGCAATCTGTGCAAAGATGGAAATAACTAAACTGCTATCTGTGTAAACATGGTAATATCTATACCACTGTCTCTATAAGCATGGAAATATCAACACCGCTATCTGTATATACATGGAAAAATCTACACCGCCATCTGTAAAAACATGGAAATATCTACACCGCAATCTGTATAAACATGGAGATACCTACACAATCATCTCTATAAACATGGTGACATCTACACAGCTATCTGTGTAAACATGGAAATATCTACAACGCTATTTGTGTAAAGATGGAAATATCTGCACCGCAATCTGTGCAAACATGGAAATATTTACACCGCTATCTCTATAAACATGGAAATATCTGCACCGTTATCTGTATAAACATGGAAATATCTACACAGTCATCTGTATATACATGGAAATATCTACACCACCATCTCTGTAAACATGGAAATATCTACACTGCCATGTGCATAGTCATGGAAATATCTACACAGCCATCAGTATAAACTTGGAAACATCTGCACCGCTATCTGAATACACATGAAAATACCTACACCGCTATCTCTATAAACATGGAAAGATATACAATGCTATCTGTATAAACATGGAAATAGCCACACCGCTATCTGTATAAACATTGAAATATCTACACCGCCATCTGTAAAAACATGAAAATTTCTACTCAGTCATCTGTATAAACTTGGAAATGTCTATACCTCCATCTGTATAAACACGGAAATATCTCCACCGCTATCTGTATAAACCTGGAAATATCTACAACGCTATCTGTGTAAACATGGAAATATCTAAACAGCTATCTGTGTAAACATGGCAATATCTACACCGCTATCTCTGTAAAGATGGAAATATCCACACCGCAATCTGTGCAAAGATGGAAATATCTACAATGCTATCTCTATAAACATGGAAATATATGCACCGCTGTCTGTATAAACATGGAAATACCTACACCGCTATCTGTATAATCATGGAAATATCTACAAGGCTATCTCTATAAATATGGGAATATCTACACCGCCATCTGTATAAAGATGTAAATATCTACACCGCGAGCTGTATAAACATGGAAATATCTACACCGATATCTGTATAAACATGGAAATATCTACACAGCTATCTCTATAAACATGGAAATATCTACACCGCGATCTGTATAAACATGGAAATATCTACATGGCTATCTCTATAAACATGGAAATACCTACACCACCATCTGTATAAACATGGAAATATTTCCACCGTTATCTGTATAAACATGGAAATATCTACTTCGCAATCTGTATATACATGGAAATATATCCACCGCAATCTGTATAAACATGGAAATATCTACAAAACTATCTTTGTTAACATGGAAATATCTACACCGCTATCTGTGGAAACATGGAAATATGTACAACGCTATCTGTGTAAAGATGGAAATATCAACACCGCTATCTGTGCAAATATGGAAATATCTACACCACTATCTCTATAAACATGGAAATATCTACACCGTTATCTGTATAAATATGGAAATATCTACACCACGATCTCTATAAACATGGAAATAGCCACACCGCTATCTGCATAAACATGGAAATATCTACAACGCCATGTGTATAAACATGGAAATATCTACACCGCTATCTGTATAAACATGGAAATATGTACACAGCTATCTGTGTAAAGATGGAAATATCTACAGCGCAATATGTGCAAATATGGAAATATCTACACCGCTCTCTCTGTAAACATGGAAATATCTAAACCGCTGTCTGTATAAACATGGAAATATCTACACCGCTATCTGTATAAACATGGAAATATCTACACGTTGATCTCTATAAACATGGAAATATCTACACTGCTATCTGTATAAATAAGGAAATATCAACACCGCTATCTCTATAAACATGGAAATGTCTACACCGCTATCTGTATAAACATGGAAATATCTACATGGCTATTTCTATAAACATGGAAATACCTACAACACCATCCGTATAAACATGGAAATAACTACACCGCTATCTGTATAAACATGGAAATATCTACACCACTATCTGTATAAACATGGAAATATCTTCGCTGCCATCTGTATAAACATGGAAATATCTACAGAGCCATCTCTATAAACATCAAAATATCTACATCTCTATCCGTATAAACATGGAAATAGCCACACCGCTATCTGTATAAACATGGAAATATCTACACCACTATTTGTATAAACATTGAAATATCTACACTGCCATCTGTATAAACATGGAAATATCTACAGAGCCATCTCTATAAACATCGAAATATCTACACTGCTGTCTGTATAAACATGGAAATAGCCACACCGCTATCTGTATAAACATGGAAATATATACACCGCCATCTGTAAAAACTTGAAAATTTCTAAACAGTCATCTATGTAAACATGGAAATATCTACACCGCTATCTCCATAAACATGGAAATACCTTCACGGCAATCTGTATAAACATGGAAATATCTACACCACTCTCAGTATAAACATGGAAATAACTACACCGCTATATTTATAAACTTGGTAATAACTACAACGCCATCGGTATAAACATGGAAATATCTCCACCAGTATCTGTAAAAACATGGAAATATCTCCACCGCTATCTGTATAAACCTGGAAATATCTACACCGCTGTCTGTATAAACATGGAAATATATACAACAATATCTGTGTAAACATGGAAATATCTACACAGATATCTGTGTAAACCTGGAAATATGTACATCGCTATCTGTGTAAAGATGGAAATAACTAGACCTCAATATGTGCAAAGATGGAAATATCTACACTGCTATCTGTATAAACATGGAAATATCTACACCACTATCTGTATAAACATGGAAATATCTCCACCGCTTTCTGTATAAACATCTTAATGACTTCATCGTTATCTGTATAAACATGGAAATATCTCCACCGCTATCTGTATAGACATGGAAACATCTACACCACTATCTGCATAAACTTGGAAATATCTACACCGCTATCTGTATAAACCTGGAAATAACTACACTGCCATCTCTATACACATGGAAATATCTACACTGCCATCTGTATAAACATGGAATTATCTACACTGCTATCTCTATAAACATGAAAATAACTACACAGCTATCTGTATAAACAAGGAAATATCTACACCGCTATCTGTAGAACCATGGAAATATCTACACCGCTATCTGTATAAACTTGGAAATAAATACACCTCCATCTGTATAAACATGGAAATACCTACACTGCCATCTGTATACACATGTATATATCTACACTGCCATGTGTATAAACATGGAAATATCTACCCCGTTATCTCTATAAACATGGAAATTCCTACACCGCTATCTGTATAAACATGGAAGTATCTACATGGCTATCTGTATAAACATGGAAATATCAACAACGCCATTTGTATAAACATGGAAATACATACACAGTCATCTGTATAAACATGGTAATATCTACACCACCGTCTGTATAAACATGGAAATATCTACACTGCCATCTGTATAAACATGGAAATATCTACCAATCCATCTATATAAACATGGAAATATCTACACCGCTATCTGTATGAACATGGAAATAGCCACACCGAAATCTGTATAAACATGGAAATATATACACCACCATCAGTAAAAACATGGAAATAACTAAACGGTCATCTGTATAAACATGGAAATATCCACACTGCCATCTGTATACACATGGAAATATCTACACAGCCATCTGTATAAACATGGAAATATCTACACCACTATCAGTATAAATATGGAAATATCTACACCGCTATCTCTATAAACATGGAAATATCTACAGCGCTATCTGTAGAAACGTGGAAATATCTACACCGCTATCTCTATAAACATGGAAATATGTACACCACCATCTATATAAACATGGAAATATCAACACTGCCATCTGTATACACGTGGAAATATTTACACAGCCATCTGTATAAACATGGAAATATCTACACTGCTAACTATATAAACCTGGAAATAACTACACCGCCAACTCTATAAACATGAAAATATATACACCGCCATCTCCATAATCATGGAAATATCTACAACGCCATCTGTATAAACATGGAAATATCTACACCGCCAATTGTATAAACATGGAAATATCTACACCGCCATCTCAATAAACACAGAAATATCTACTCTGCCATCTGTAGAAATTTGGAAATATCTACACAGCTATCTGTATAAATATGGTAGTATCTACACCACTATCTGTTTGAACATGGAAATATCTACATGGCTATCTGTATAAACATGGAAATCTCTACACTGCTATCTGTATAAACATGGAAATAACTACATGGCCATCTCTATAAACATGGAAATATCTACACCGCCATCTGTACAAACATGGAAATATCTACACCGCCATCTGTACAAACATGGAAATATCTACACCACTATCTGTATAAACATGGAAATATCTACACCGCCATCTGTTTAAACATGGAAATATCTACAAAGCTATCTATATAAACATGGAAATATCTACACAGCTATCTGTTAACATGGAAATAACCACACCGCTATCTGTATAAACATGGAAATATCTACACCGGTATCATTATAAACTTGGAAATATCCCCACCGCTATCTGTATAAACATGGAAATATCTACAACACTATATGTGTAAACATGGAAATATATACAACAATATCTGTGTAAACATGGAAATATCTACACAGATATCTGTGTAAACCTGGAAATATGTACATCGATATCTGTGTAAAGATGGAAATAACTAGACCTCAATATGTGCAAAGATGGAAATATCTACACCGCTATCTGTATAAACATGGAAATATCTACACCACTATCTGTATAAACATGGAAATATCTCCACTGCTATCTGTATAGACATGGAAACATCTACACCACTATCTGCATAAACTTGGAAATATCTACACCGCTATCTGTATAAACCTGGAAATAACTACACTGCAATCTCTATACACTTGGAAATGTCTACACTGCCATCTGTATAAACATGGAAATATCTACACTGCTATCTCTATAAACATGAAAATACCTACACAGCTATCTGTATAAACAAGGAAATATCTACACTGCTATCTGTAGAACCATGGAAATATCTACACCTCAATCTGTATAAACTTGGAAATAACTACACCTCCATCTGTATAAACATGGAAATACCTACACTGCCATCTGTATACACATGTATATATCTACACTGCCATGTGTATAAACATGGAAATATCTACCCCGTTATCTCTATAAACATGGAAGTTCCTACATCTCTATCTGTATAAACATGGAAGTATCTACATGGCTATCTGTATAAACATGGAAATATCAACAACGCCATCTGTATAATAATGGAAATACATACACAGTCATCTGTATAAACATGGTAATATCTACACCACCGTCTGTATAAACATGGAAATATCTACACTGCGATCTGTATAAACATGGAAATATCTACCAATCCATCTATATAAACATGGAAATATCTACACCGCTATCTGTATGAACATGGAAATAGCCACACCGAAATCTGTATAAACATGGAAATATATACACCACCATCTGTAAAAACATGGAAATATCTAAACGGTCATCTGTATAAACATGGAAATATCCACACTGCCATCTGTATACACATGGACATATCTACACCGCCAATTGTATAAACATGGAAATATCTACACCGCCATCTCAATAAACACAGAAATATCTACTCTGCCATCTGTAGAAATTTGGAAATATCTACACCGACATCAGCATAAACATGGAAATACCTACACATCTACCTGTGTAAACATGGAAATATCTACACAGCTATCTGTATAAATATGGTAGTATCTACACCACTATCTGTATGAACATGGAAATATCTACATGGCTATCTGTATAAACATGGAAATGTCTACACTGCTATCTGTATAAACATGGAAATAACTACATGGCCATCTCTATAAACATGGAAATATCTACACCGCCATCTGTACAAACATGGAAATATCTACACCGCCATCTGTACAAACATGGAAATATCTACACCGCTTTCTGTATAAACATGGAAATATCCACACCGCCATCTGTATAAACATGGAAATATCTACACAGCTATCTCTATAAACATGGAAATATCTACAGAGCTATCTGTTAACATGGAAATAGCCCCACCGCTATCTGTATAAACATGGAAATATCTACACCGGTATCATTATAAACTTGGAAATATCCCCACCGCTATCTGTATAAACATGGAAATATCTACAACACTATATGTGTAAACATGGAAATATCTCCACCGCTATCTCTATAAACATGGAAATATCTACACCGCTGTCTTTATAAACGTGGAAATATCTACATCGTTATCTGTATAAACATGGAAATATCTACAACATTATCTGGGTAAACATGGAAATATCTACACAGGTATCTGTGTAAACATGTAATTATGTACACCGCTACCTGTATAAACATGGAAATATCTACACCGCTATCTTCATAAACTTGGAAATATCAACAACGCCATCTGCATAAACATGGAAATACATCCACCGCTATCTGTATAAACATACAAATATCTACACCGCTTTCTCTATAAACATGGAAATGTCTACACTGCTATCTGTATAAACATGGAAATATTTACATGGCTATCTCTATAAACATGGAAATATCTACACTGCCATCTGTATAAACATGGAAAAACTGACAGAGTCATCTGTATAAACATGGAAAAATCTACAGCACTATCTGTAAAAACATGGAAATATCTACACTGCCATCTGTCTAAACATGGAAATATCTACACAGCCATCTATATAAACATGGAAATATCTACAAAGCCATCTATATAATCATGGAAATATCTACAAATCCATCTCTATAAACATGGAAATATCTACACAGCTATCTGTACAAACATGGAAATAGTCACACCGCTATCTGTATAAACAAGGAAATATCTACACCGCCATCTGTAAAAACATGGAAATATCTACACAGTCATCTGTATAAACATGGAAATATCTGCACCTCCATGTGTATAAACATGGAAATATCTACACTGTCATCTGTATACACATGGAAATATCTACACAGCCATCTGTGTAAACATGGATATATATACACTGCTATCTCCATAAACATGGAAATACCTACACAGCAATCTGTATAAACATGGAAATATCTACACCGTTATCTGTATAAACATGGAAATATCTACACCGCTATCTGTAAAAATATAGAAATATCTACACCGCTATCTCTATAAACATGGAAATATCTACACCGCCATCTGTATAAACGTGGAAATACCTACACAGTCAATTACATAAACATGGAAATATCTACACCACTATCTCTATTAACATGGAAATACTTACACCGCAATCTGTATAAACATGGAAATATCTACATTGCTATCTCTATAAACCTAGAAATATCTACACTGCAATCTGTATAAACATGGAAATATCTACATTGCCATCTGTATACACTTGCAAATAAGGACACCGCTATCTGTGAAAACATGGAAAAATTTACACCGCTATCTCTATAATCTTGGAAATACCTACACCGCAATCTGTATAAACATGAAAATATCTACACAGTCATCTGTATAAACATGGAAATATCTACACCGCTATCTATATAAACATGGAAATATCTACAAAGCTATCTCTATAAACATGGAAATATCTACACTGCTATCTGTATAAACATAGAAATAGCGACACCGCTATCTGTATAAACATGGAAATAACTACACCGCTATCTGTATAAGCATGGAAATATGTACACCGCTATCTCTATAAACATGGAGATACCTATACCGCAATCTGTATAAACATGGAAATATCTACACCGTTATCTGTATAAACATGGAAATATCTACAACGCTATCTGTATAAACATGGAAATATCTACAACAATGCCTGTGTAAACATGGAAATATCTACACAGCTATCTGTGTAAACATGGAAATATGTACACCGCAATCTTTGCAAATATCAAAATATCTACACCGCTATCTCTGTAAACATGGAAATATCTACCCCGTTATCTGTATAAACATGGAAATATCTAAATCTCTATCTGTATAAACATGGAAATATCTACAGCACGATCTGTATAAACATGGAAATGTCTACACCGCTATCTGTATAAACATGGAAATATGTACACTGCTAGCTATATAAACATGGTAATATCTACACCGCTATCTCTATAAATATTGAAATACCTACAACGTTATCTCAATAAACATGTAAATGCCTACACCGCTATTTTATAAACATGGATATATCTACATGTTTATCTCTATAAACATGGAAATATCTACACTGCCATCTGTATAAACATGGAAATACCTACACAGTCATCTGTATAAACATGGAAAAATCTACACCACTATCTGTATAAACATGGAAATATCTACACTGCCTTCTGTCTAAACATGGAAATATCTACACAGCCATCTGTATAAACATGGAAATATCTACACAGCCATCTCTATAAACATGGAAATATCTACACAGGTATCTGTATAAACATGGAAATATCCACACCGATATCTGTATAAATATGGAAATATCTACACCGCCATCTGTAAAAACATGGAAATATGTACACAGTCATCTGTAAAAACATGGAAATATCTACATCTCCCTGTGTATAAACATGGAAATATCTACATCTCCATCTGTATACACATGGAAATATCTACACAGCCATCTGTATAAACATGGAAATATCTAGACCGCTATCTCCATAAACATGGAAATAACTACAGCGCAATCTGTATAAACATGGAAAGATCTGCACCGCTATCTGTATAAACATGGAAATATCTACACCTCTATCTTTAAAAATATGGAAATATCTACACTGCTCTCGCTATAAACATGGAAATATTTATACTGCTGGCAGTATAAACATGGAAATACCTACATGGCTATCTCTATAAACATGGAAATATCTACACTGCCATCTGTATAAACATGGAAATATCTACACAGTCAATTGCATAAAGATGGAAATATCTACAACACTATCTGTATAAATATGGAAATATCTACACCGCTATCTGTATAAACATGGAAAAATCTACACCGCTATCTGTATGAACATGGAAATACCTTCCCCCCTATCTGTATAAACATGGAATTATCTACACCGCTATCTCTATAAACATAGAAATATCCAAAACGCCATCTCTATAAACATGGAAATATCCACACCCCCATCAGCAAAAACATGGAAATAACTACACCGCCATCTGTTTAAACATGGAAATATCTACACCGCCATCTCTATAAACATAGAAACATCTACACTGTCATCTCCAGAAAGATGGAAATACCTACACAGAGATCTGCATAAACATGGAAATATCTACTCCTCTACCTGTATAAACAAGGAATTATCTACATCACTATCTGTATAAGCATGGAAATATCTACACTGCCATCTGTATAAACATGGAAATAACTACACAGCTGTCTCCATAAACATGGAAATACCAACACTGCTATCTGTATAAACATGGAAATATCTACACTGCCAACGGTATAAACATGGAAATATCTACACTGCCATCTGTATACACATGGAAATACCTACACTGCTATCTGTATAAGCATGGAAATATCTACACCGCTTTCTCTATAAACATGGAAATACCTATACCGCAATCTGTATAAACATGGAAATATCTACACCGTTATCTGTGTGAACATGGAAATATCTACACCGCTATATGTATAAACATGTTAATATCTACACCGCGATCTTTATAAACATGGAAATATCTGCAACGCTATCTGTAAAAACATGGAAATATCTACAACAATGTCTGTGTAAACATGGAAATATCTACACAGCTATCTGTGTAAACATGGAAATATGTACACCGCAATCTGTGCAAATATCAAAATATCTACACCGCTATCTCTGTAAACATGGAAATATCTACCCCGTTATCTGTATAAACATGGAAATATCTAAACCGCTATCTGTATAAACATGGAAATATCTACACCGCTATCTGTATAAACATGGAAATATCTACACCGCTATCTGTAAAAATATGGAAATATCTACACCGTAATCGCTATAAACATGGAAATATCTACACCGCTGGCAGTGTAAACATGGAAATATCTACATGGCTATCTCTGTAAGCATGGAAATATCTACACTGCCATCTGTATAAACATGGAAATACCTACAAAGTCAATGGCATAAATATGGAAATATCTACACTATCTGTATAAATATGGAAATATCTACACCGCTATCTGTATAAACATCGAAATATCTACACCGCTATCTTTATAAACTTGGAAATATCTACACCGCTATCTGTATAAACATGGGAATACCTACAACAATATCTGTGTAAACATGGAAATATCTACACAGCTATCTGTTTAAACATGGAAATATGTACACCACTATATGTGTAAAGATGAAAGTATGTACACCGCAATCTGTGCAAATGTCAAAATATCTACACCGCTATCTCTGTAAACATGGAAATGTCTACCCCGTTATCTGTATAAGCATGGAAATGTCTACACCACTAATTGTATAAACATGGAAACATCTACACCAGTATCTGTATAAACATGGAAATACCTACACTGCCATCTGTATAAACATGGAAATATCTACAGCGCTGTCTGTATAAACATGGAAATATCTACAACGCTATCTTTATAAAAATGGAAATATCTACACAGCTATCTGTATAAACATGGGAATATCTACAACAATATCTGTGTAAACATGGAAATATCTACACAGCTGTCTGTGAAAACATGAAAATATGTACACCACTATCTGTGTAAGGATGAAAATATGTACACCGCAATCTGTGCAAATATCAAAATATCTACTACGCTATCTCTGTCAACATGGAAATATCTACCCCGTTATCTGTATAAACATCAAAATATCTACACCGCTATCTGCGTAAACATGAAAATATCTACACCTCGATCTGCATAAACACGGAAACGTCTACACCGCTATCTGAATAAACATGGAAATATCTACACTGCTATGTTTATAAACATGGAAATATCTACACCGCTATCTCTATAAATATTGGAATATCTACAACGCTATCTCTATAAACATGGAAATGCCTACACAGCTATCTGTAAAAACATGGAAATATCTACATGTCTATCTCTATAAACATGGAAATATCTACACAGCTATCTCTATAAACATGGAAATACCTACACTGCTATCTGTATAAACATGGAAATAGCCTCACCGCTATCTGTATAAACATGGAAATACCTACACCGCCATCTATAAAAACATGAAAATATCTACAGATTCATCTGTATAAACTTGGAAAGATCTACACCTCCATCTGTATAAACATGGAAATATCTATGCTGCCATCTGTATACACATGGAAATATCTACACAGCCATCTGTATAAATATGAAAATATCTACACCGCTATCTCTATAAACATGGAAATATGTCCACCGCTATCTGTATAAACATGGAAATATCTCCACCGCTATCTGTATAAACATGGAAATATCTACATCGCTATCTGTATAAACATGGAAATATCTCCACAGCTATCTCTATAAACATGGAAATATCTACACCGCTATCTTTACAAACATGGAAATATCTACACCGCTATCTGTATAAAGATGGAAATATCTACAACACTATCTGTGTATACATGGGAATGTCTTCACAGCTATCTGTGTAAACATGGAAATATGTACACCGCTATCTGTGTAAAGATTGAAATATCTACACCGCAATATGCGCAAATATGGAAATATGTACACCACTATCTGTATAAACATGGAAATATCTACACTGCCATCTGTATAAACATGGAAATATCTTCACTGCCATCTCTAAACACATGGAAATACCTACACCGCTATGTGTATAAGCATGGAAATATCTACACCACTATCTTCATAAACATGGAAATATCTACACCGCTATCTGTGTAAACATGGAAATATGTACACCGCTATCTGTGAAAGATGAAAACATATACACCGCAATCTTTGCAAATATCAAAATATCTACACCGCTATCTCTGTAAACATGGAAATATCTACCCCGTTATGAGGATAAACATGGAAATATCTACACCACTATCTGTATAAACATGGAAATATCTACACCACGATCTGTATAAACATGGAAACGTCTACACCGCTACCTGTATATACATGGAAATATCTACACCGCTATCTGTATAAACTTGGAAATATCTACTCTGCTATCTCTATAAATATTGAAATACCTACAACGCTATCTCTATAAACATGGAAATGCCTACACCGCTATCTTAATAAACTTGGAAATATCTACATGGCTATCTCTATAAACATGGAAATATCTACACCGCCATCTGTATAAACATGGAAATAACTACACAGTCATCTGTATAAACATGGAAATATCTACACTGCCATCTGTATAAACATGGAAATATCTACACCGCTATCTGTATAAACATGGAAATATCTACACAGCTATCTCTATAAACATGGAAATAGCTACACTGCTATCTGTATAGACATAGAAATAGTGACACCGCTATCTGTATAAACATGGAAATATCTACACAGCCATCTGTAAAAACATGAAGATATCTACACAGTCATCTGTATAAACTTGGAAATATCTACACCTCCATCTGTATAAACATGGAAATATCTAAACTGCCATCTGTATACACATGGAAATATCTACACAGCCATCTGTATAAACATGGAAATATGTACACTGCTATCTGTGTAAACATGGAAATATCTACACCGCTATCTTTATAAACTTGGAAATGTCTACACCGCCTTCTGTATAAACATGGATATATCTACACCGCTATCTGTATAAACATCGAAATACCAACACCGTTATCTGTATAAACATTGAAATATCTACACCGCTATCTGAATAAAGATCAAAATATCTAAAACGCTATCTGTGTAAACATGGAAATATCTACACAGCTATCTGTGTAAACATAGAAATATCTACACAGGTATCTCTGCAAAGATGGAAATATCTACACTGCTATCTCTGTAAACATGGAAATATCTACACCGCTATCTGTATAAACATGGAAATACCTACACCGCTATCTGTATAAACATGGAAATACCAAAACGGCTATTTGTATAAACATGGAAATATCTACAACGCTATCTGAATAAATACGGAAATATATTCACCACTATCTGTATAAACATGGAAAAACCTACACCGCCATATCTATACACATGGAAATACCTACAGTGCCATCTCTATACTCATGGAAATATCTACACCGCTATCTCTATATACATAGAAATATCTACATTGCAATCTGTATAAACATGGAAATATCTACACCGCCATCTCTATAAACTTGGAAATATCTACATCACTATCTGAATAAACATGGAAATATCTACACCGTTATCTGTATAAACATGGAAATATCTACACCGCTATCTGTATAAACATGGAAATATCTACAACGCTATCTCTATAAACACGGAAATATGTACAACGCTATCTGTATAAACATGGAAATATCTACAACTCTATCTGTGTAAACATGGAAATATCTACACAGTTATCTTTGTAAATTTGCAAATATCTACACAGCTATCTGTGAAAAGATCGAAATATCTACAGCGCAATCTGTGCAAAGATGGAAATATCTACTCCGCTATCTCTGTAAACATGGAAATATCTACACTGCTGTCTGTATCAACATGGAAATATCTACACCGTTATCTTTATAAACATGGAAATATCTACACTGTTATCTCTATAGACATGGAAATATCTACACCACCATCTGTATAAACATGGAAATATCTATCATGCCATCTGTATACACATAGAAATATCTACAACGCCATCTGTAGAAACGTGAAGTACCTACACCGCTGTCTCTATAAACATGGAAACACCTACACCGCCATCTCTATAAACATGGAAATATCTACACCGCAGTCTCTATAAACTTGGAAATATCTACACCACCAACTCTATAAACATGAAAAAATCTACACCACTATCTGTATAAACATCGAAATATCTACACTGTCGTCTGTATAAAGATGGAAATGTTTACACCGGGAGCAGAATAAACATGGAGATACCTACACCCCTATCTCTATAAACATGGAAATGTCTACACCGCTATCTCTATAAACATGGAAATATCTTCACCACCATCTCTATAAACATGGAAATATCTACACCGCTATCTGTATAAACATGGAAACATCTACATCGCTATCTATATAAACATGGAAATATCTACACCGCTATCTATATAAATATGGAAATATCTACTCCGCTATCTTTGTAAACATGGAAATAACTACACCGCTATCTGTATAAACATGGAAATATCTACACCTCTATTTCTATAAACCTGAAAATATCTACACCAACATCTGTATAAACATGGAAATACCTACGCAGTCATCTCTATAAACATGGAAATATCTACACCGCTATTTGTATAAACATGGAAATATCTACACCGCTATCCCTATAAACATGGAAATATGAACACCGCTATCCGCATATACATGGAAATATCTTCACCGCTATCTGTATAAACATGGAAAGATCTATAGCGCTATCAGTATAAACATGGAAATACCTACACCGCTATCCTATAAACATGGAAATATCTAAACCGCTATCTCTATAAACATGGAAATATCTGCACCGCCATTCCATAAACTTGGAAATATCTACACCGCCATCTGTATACACATGGAAATATCCACACAGCGATCTGTATAAACATGGAAGTATCTAGATCGCTATATCTATAAACATGGAAATATCTACACCGCTAGCTGTATAAACGTGGAAATATCTACTTGGCTATCTTTAGAAACATGGAAATATCTACACCGCCAGCTGTATAAACATGGAAATATCTACACAGTCGATTGCATAAACATGAAATATCTACACCACTATCTGTATAAACATGGAAATATCTACACCGCTATCTTTATAAACATGGAAATACCTACACCGCTATCTGTACAAACGGGAATATCTACAACAATATCAGAGTAAACATGGAAATATTTACACAGGTATCTGTGTAAACATGGAAATATGTACACCACTATCTGTGTAAAGATGAAAATAATTTCACCATAATCCGTACAAATATCAAAATATCTACTACTCTATCTCTGTAAACATGGAAATATCTACCCCGTTATCTGTATAAACATGGAAATAACTACACCGCTATCTGTATAAACATGGAAATATCTACACCGCTATCTCTATAAATGTTGAAATATCTACAACGCTATTTCTATAAACATGGAAATGCCTACACAGCTATCTGTATAAACATGGAAATATCTACCTGGCTATCTCTATAAACATGGAAATATCTACACCGCCATCTGTATAAACATGGAAATATCTAGATCGTTCTCTCTATAAACATGAAAATATCTACACTGACATCTGTATAAACATGGAAATAACTACACTGCCATCTGTATAAATATGGAAATATCTACACAGCCATCTGTATAAACATGGAAATATCTACACAGCCATCTCTATAAACATGGAAATATCTACACTGCTATCTGTATAAACATGGAAATAGCCACACCGCTATCTGTGTAAACATGAAAATATCTAAACCACCATCTGTAAAAACATGGAAATATCTACACAGCCATCTGTATAAACATGGAAATATCTACACCTCCATGTGTATAAACATGGAAATATCTACACTGCCATCTGTATACACATGGAAATATTCACACAGCCATCTGTATAAACATGGAAATATCTACACCGCTCTCTCTATAAACATGGAAATACCTACACCGCAATCTGTATAAACATGGAAATATCTACACCGCTATCTGTATAAACATGGAAATAGCTACACCGCTATCTGTGCAAATATGGAAATAACTACACGGCTATTTCTATAAACATGGAAATGTCAACACCGCTAGCTGTATAAACATGGAAATATCTACATGGCTATCTCTATAAACATGGAAATATCTACACCGCTATCTGTATAAACATGGAAATACCTACACAGTCATCTGCATAAATATGGATATATCTACACCACTATCTGAATAAACATGGAAATACCTACGCTGCCATCTCTATAAACATGGAAATATCTACACAGCCATCTCTATAAACATGGAAATATCTACACCGCCATCTGTAAAACATGGAAATATCTACACTGCCATCTGTATACATATAGAAATACCTACACAGCCATCTGTATCAACGTGGAAATACCTACACCGCCATCTGTATAAACATGGAAATATCTACACCGCTATCTGTATAAACATGGAAATATCTACAACACTATCTGTGTAAACATGGAAATATCTACACAGCTGTCTGTGTAAACATGGAAATATGAACTCCCCTATCTGTGTAAAGATGGAAATATCTACACCGCAATCTGTGCAAATACTGAAATATCTACAGCTCTATCTCTGTAAACATGGCAATACCTACTCCGCTATCTGTATAAACATGGAAATATCTACACCGCTATCTCTATAAATATCGAAATGTCTACACCACTATCTGTATAAACATGGAAGTATCTACACCACAATCTGTATAAACATGGAAATATCTACTCAGTCATCTGCATAAACATGGAAATATCTACACCTCCATCTGTATAAACATGGAAATATCAACACCGACATCTGTATAAACATGGAAATACCTACACAGTCATCTGCATAAACATGGAAATATCTACACCGCTGTCTGTATAAACATGGAAATGCCTACACTGCCATCTGTATAAACATGGAAATATCTACACAAGCATCTCTATGAACACGGAAATACCTCCACTGCTATCTGTATAAACATGGAAGTAGCCACACCGCTGTCTGTATACACAATGAAATATTTACACTGCCATGTGTAAAAATATGAAAATATCTACACAGTCATCTGTATAAACATGGAAATATCTACACCTCCATCTGTATAAACATGGAAATATCTACACTGCCATCAGTATACATATGGAAATATCTACACAGCCATCTGTATAAACATGGAAATATCTACACCGCTATCTCTATAAACATGGAAATACCTACACCGCAAAGTTTATAAACATGGAAATATCTACACCGCTATCTGTATAAAGATGGAAATATCTACACCGCTTTCTTCATAAACTTTGAAATATCTACACCGCCATCTGTATAAACATGGATGTATATCCACCGCTATCTATATAAACATGGAAATACCTCCACCGCTATCGGTATAAACAGGGAAATATCTACAACATTATCTGTATAAACATGGACATATCTACACGGCTATTTCTATAAACACGGAAATACCTACACCACAATCTGTATAAACATGGAAATATCTACACCGCTATCTGTATAAACACGGAAATATATACACTGCAATCTGTATAAATATGGAAATATCTACACTTCTATCTCTATAAACATTGAAATGTCTACAACGCTATCTGTATAAACATGGAAATATCTACACCGCAATCTTTATGAACATGAAAATATCTATGCCGATATATAGAAACATGGAAATATCTACACCGATATCTGTATAAATATGGAAATATCTACACCGCTATCTTTATATACATGGAATTGTCTACACCACTATCTGTATAAACATGGAAATATCTACACCGCTATCTGTATAAACATGGAAATATCTACACCGCTTTCTGTATAAACATGGAAATATCCACAGTGCTATCTGTATAAACATGGAAACATCTACATGGCTATCTCTATAAACATGGAAATATATACACGGCCATCTGTATAAACATGGAAATACCTACACAGTCATGTGTATAAACATGGAAATTTCTACGCCTCTATTTCTATAAACCTGAAAATATCTACACCGACATCTGTATAAACATGGAAATACCTTCACAGTCATCCTTATAAACATGGAAATATCTACACCACTATCTGTATAAATATGGAAATATCTACACTGCCATCTGTACAAACATGGAAATACCTACACAGTCAACTCTATAAACATGGAAATATCTACACCGCTATTTGTATAAACATGGAAATATCTACACCGCTATCCCAATAAACATGGAAATATGAACACCGCTATCCGCATATACATGGAAATATCTTCACCGCTATCTGTATAAAAATATAATGATCTATAGCGCGATCACTATAAACATGGAAATACCTAAATCGCTATCCTATAAACATGGGAATATCTAAACCGCTATCTCTATAAACATGGAAATATCTACAATGGTATCTGTATAAACATGGAAATATCTAGACCGCCATCTGTAAAACATGGAAATATCTACACTGCCATCTGTATACATATAGAAATACCTACACAGCCATCTGTATAAACATGGAAATACCTACACCGCCATTTGTATAAACATGGAAATATCTACACCGCTATCTGTATAAACATAGAAATATCTACAACACTATCTGTGTAAACTTGGAAATATCTACACAGCTGTCTGTGTAAACATGGAAATATGTACTCCGCTATCTGTGTAAAGAGGGAAATATCTACACCGCAATCTGTGCAAATACTGAAATATCTACAGCTCTATCTCTGTAAACATGGCAATATCTACACCGCTATCTGTATAAACATGGAAATATCTTCACCGCTATCTCTATAAATATCGAAATGTCTACACCACTATCTGTATAAACATGGAAATATCTACACCGCAATCTGTATAAACATGGAAATATCTACACAGTCATCTGTATAAACATGGAAATATCTACACCTCCATCTGTATAAACATGGAAATATCTACACCGCCATCTGTATAAACATGGAAATACCTACACAGTCATCTGTATAAACATGGAAATATCTGCACCTCCATGTGTATAAACATGGAAATATCTACACTGCCATCTGTATACACATGGAAATATCTACACAGCCATCTGTGTAAACATGGATATATATACACTGCTATCTCCATAAACATGGAAATACCTACACAGCAATCTGTATAAACATGGAAATATCTACACCGTTATCTGTATAAACATGGAAATATCTACACCGCTATCTGTAAAAATGTGGAAATATCTACACCGCTATCTCTATAAACATGGAAATATCTACACCGCCATCTGTATAAACATGGAAATACCTACACAGTCAATTACATAAACATGGAAATATCTACACCACTATCTCTATTAACATGGAAATACTTACACCGCAATCTGTATAAACATGGAAATATCTACATTGCTATCTCTATAAACATAGAAATATCTACACTGCAATCTGTATAAACATGGAAATATCTACATTGCCATCTGTATACACTTGCAAATAAGGACACCGCTATCTGTGAAAACATGGAAAAATCTACACCGCTATCTCTATAATCTTGGAAATACCTACACCGCAATATGTATAAACATGAAAATATCTACACAGTCATTTGTATAAACATGGAAATATCTACACCGCTATCTATATAAACATGGAAATATGTACAAAGCTATCTCTATAAACATGGAAATATCTACACTGCTATCTGTATAAACATAGAAATAGCGACACCGCTATCTGTATAAACATGGAAATAACTACAACGCTATCTGTATAAGCATGGAAATATGTACACCGCTATCTCTATAAACATGGAGATTCCTATACCGCAATCTGTATAAACATGGAAATATCTACACCGTTATCTGTATAAACATGGAAATATCTACAACGCTATCTGTATAAACATGGAAATATCTTCAACAATGCCTGTGTAAACATGGAAATATCTACACAGCTATCTGTGTAAACATGGAAATATGTACACCGCAATCTTTGCAAATATCAAAATATCTACACCGCTATCTCTGTAAACATGGAAATATCTACCCCGTTATCTGTATAAACATGGAAATATCTAAATCGCTATCTGTATAAACATGGAAATATGTACAGCACGATCTGTATAAACATGGAAATGTCTACACCGCTATCTGTATAAACATGGAAATATGTACACTGCTAGCTATATAAACATGGTAATATCTACACCGCTATCTCTATAAATATTGAAATACCTACAACGTTATCTTAATAAACATGTAAATGCCTACACCGCTATTTTATAAACATGGATATATCTACATGTTTATCTCTATAAACATGGAAATATCTACACTGCCATCTGTATAAACATGGAAATACCTACACAGTCATCTGTATAAACATGGAAAAATCTACACCACTATCTGTATAAACATGGAAATATCTACACTGCCTTCTGTCTAAACATGGAAATATCTACACAGCCATCTGTATAAACATGGAAATATCTACACAGCCATCTCTATAAACATGGAAATATCTACACAGGTATCTGTATAAACATGGAAATATCCACACCGATATCTGTATAAATATGGAAATATCTACACCGCCATCTGTAAAAACATGGAAATATGTACACAGTCATCTGTAAAAACATGGAAATATCTACATCTCCCTGTGTATAAACATGGAAATATCTACATCTCCATCTGTATACACATGGAAATATCTACACAGCCATCTGTATAAACATGGAAATATCTAGACCGCTATCTCCATAAACATGGAAATAACTGCAGCGCAATCTGTATAAACATGGAAAGATCTGCACCGCTATCTGTATAAACATGGAAATATCTACACCTCTATCTTTAAAAATATGGAAATATCTACACTGCTCTCGCTATAAACATTGAAATATTTATACTGCTGGCAGTATAAACATGGAAATACCTACATGGCTATCTCTATAAACATGGAAATATCTACACTGCCATCTGTATAAACATGGAAATATCTACACAGTCAATTGCATAAAGATGGAAGTATCTACAACACTATCTGTATAAATATGGAAATATCTACACCGCTATCTGTATAAACATGGAAAAATCTACACCGCTATCTGTATGAACATGGAAATACCTACCCCCCTATCTGTATAAACATGGAATTATCTACACCGCTATCTCTATAAACATAGAAATATCTAAAACGCCATCTCTATAAACATGGAAATATCCACACCCCCATCAGCATAAACATGGAAATAACTACACCGCCATCTCTATAAACATAGAAACATCTACACTGTCATCTCCAGAAAGATGGAAATAACTACACAGAGATCTGCATAAACATGGAAATATCTACACCTCTACCTGTATAAACAAGGAATTATCTACATCACTATCTGTATAAACATGGAAATATCTACACTGCCAACGGTATAAACATGGAAATATCTACACTGCCATCTGTATACACATGGAAATACCTACACTGCTATCTGTATAAGCATGGAAATATCTACACCGCTTTCTCTATAAACATGGAAATACCTATACCGCAATCTGTATAAGCATGGAAATATCTACACCGTTATCTGTGTGAACATGGAAATATCTACACCGCTATATGTATAAACATGTTAATATCTACACCGCAATCTTTATAAACATGGAAATATCTGCAACGCTATCTGTAAAAACATGGAAATATCTACAACAATGTCTGTGTAAACATGGAAATATCTACACAGCTATCTGTGTATACATGGAAATATGTACACCGCAATATGTGCAAATATCAAAATATCTACACCGCTATCTCTGTAAACATGGAAATATCTACCCCGTTATCTGTATAAACATGGAAATATCTAAACCGCTATCTGTATAAACATGGAAATATCTACACCGCTATCTGTATAAACATGGAAATATCTACACCGCTATCTGTAAAAATATGGAAATATCTACACCGTAATCGCTATAAACATGGAAATATCTACACCGCTGGCAGTGTAAACATGGAAATATCTACATGGCTATCTCTATAAGCATGGAAATATCTACACTGCCATCTGTATAAACATGGAAATACCTACAAAGTCAATGGCATAAATATGGAAATATCTACACTATCTGTATAAATATGGAAATATCTACACCGCTATCTGTATAAACATGGAAATATCTACACCGCTATCTTTATAAACATGGAAATATCTACACCGCTATCTGTATAAACATGGGAATACCTACAACAATATCTGTGTAAACATGGAAATATCTACACAGCTATCTGTTTAAACATGGAAATATGTACACCACTATATGTGTAAAGATGAAAGTATGTACACCGCAATCTGTGCAAATATCAAAATATCTACACCGCTATCTCTGTAAACATGGAAATGTCTACCCCGTTATCTGTATAAGCATGGAAATGTCTACACCACTAATTGTATAAACATGGAATCATCTACACCAGTATCTGTATAAACATGGAAATACCTACACTGCCATCTGTATAAACATGGAAATATCTACAGCGCTGTCTGTATAAACATGGAAATATCTACAACGCTATCTTTATAAACATGGAAATATCTACACAGCTATCTGTATAAACATGGGAATATCTACAACAATATCTGTGTAAACATGGAAATATCTACACAGCTGTCTGTGAAAACATGAAAATATGTACACCACTATCTGTGTAAGGATGAAAATATGTACACCGCAATCTGTGCAAATATCAAAATATCTACTACGCTATCTCTGTCAACATGGAAATATCTACCCCGTTATCTGTATAAACATCAAAATATCTACACCGCTATCTGCGTAAACATGAAAATATCTACACCTCGATCTGCATAAACACGGAAACGTCTACACCGCTATCTGAATAAACATGGAAATATCTACACTGCTATGTTTATAAACATGGAAATATCTACACCGCTATCTCTATAAATATTGGAATATCTACAACGCTATCTCTATAAACATGGAAATGCCTACACAGCTATCTGTAAAAACATGGAAATATCTACATGTCTATCTCTATAAACATGGAAATATCTACACCGCCATCTGTATAAACATGGAAATACCTACACAGTCATCTGTATAAACAAGGAAACACCTACACCACTATCTGTATAAACATGGAAATATCTTCACTGCCATCTGTATAAACATGGAAATATCTACACCGCTATCTGTATACACATGGAAATATCTACACAGCTATCTCTATATACATGGAAATACCTACACTGCTATCTGTATAAACTTAGAAATAGCGACACCGCTATCTGGATAAACATGGAAATACCTACACAGCCATCAGTGAAAACATGAAAATATCTACACGGTCATCTGTACAAACTAGGAAATATCTATAACTCCATCTGTGTAAACATGGAAATACCTACACTGCCATCTGTAAACACATGGAAATATCTACACAGCCATCTGTATAAACATGGAAATAACTACACCGCTATCTCTATAAGCATAGAAATACCTACACCGCAATCTGTATAAACATGGAAATAGCCACACCGCTATCTGTATAAACACGGAAATACCTACACTGCCATCTATAAAAACATGAAAATATCTACAGAGTCATCTGTATAAACATGGAAATATCTACACCTCCATCTGTATAAACATGGAAATATCTACACTGACATCTGTATACACATGGACATATCTACACAGCCATCTGTATAAACATGGAAATATCTACACCGCTATCTGTATAAACATGCAAAAACCTACACCGTTTTCTGTATAAACATGGAAATATATACACTGCCATCTGCATAAACATGGAAATATCTACACCGCTATCTGCATAAACATGGAAATATCTACACAGCTATCTCTATAAACATGGAAATACCTACACTGCTATCTGTATAAACATGGAAATAGCCTCACCGCTATCTGTATAAACATGGAAATACCTACACCGCCATCTATAAAAACATGAAAATATCTACAGATTCATCTGTATAAACTTGGAAAGATCTACACCTCCATCTGTATAAACATGGAAATATCTACGCTGCCATCTCTATACACATGGAAATATCTACACAGCCATCTGTATAAATATGAAAATATCTACACCGCTATCTCTGTAAACATGCGAAAACCTGCACCGTTATCTGTATAAACATGGAAAAATCCACACAGCTATCTGTATAAACATGGAAATATGTCCACAGATATCTGTATAAACATGGAAATATCTCCACCGCTATCTGTATAAACATGGAAATATCTACATCGCTATCTGTATAAACATGGAAATATCTCCACAGCTATCTCTATAAACATGGAAATATCTACACCGCTATCTTTACAAACATGGAAATATCTACACCGCTATCTGTATAAAGATGGAAATATCTACAACACTATCTGTGTATACATGGGAATGTCTTCACAGCTATCTGTGTAAACATGGAAATATGTACACCGCTATCTGTGTAAAGATGGAAATATCTACACCGCAATATGCGCAAATATGGAAATATGTACACCACTATCTGTATAAACAAGGAAATATCTACACTGCCATCTGTATAAACATGGAAATATCTTCACTGCCATCTCTAAACACATGGAAATACCTACACCGCTATGTGTATAAGCATGGAAATATCTACACCACTATCTTCATAAACATGGAAATATCTACACCGCTATCTGTGTAAACATGGAAATATGTACACCGCTATCTGTGAAAGATGAAAACATGTACACCGCAATCTTTGCAAATATCAAAATATCTACACCGCTATCTCTGTAAACATGGAAATATCTACCCCGTTATGAGGATAAACATGGAAATATCTACACCACTATCTCTATAAACATGGAAATATCTACACCACGATCTGTATAAACATGGAAACGTCTACACCGCTACCTGTATATACATGGAAATATCTACACCGCTATCTGTATAAACTTGGAAATATCTACTCTGCTATCTCTATAAATATTGAAATAGCTACAACGCTATCTCTATAAACATGGAAATGCCTACACCGCTATCTTAATAACTTGGAAATATCTACATGGCTATCTCTATAAACATGGAAATATCTACACCGCCATCTGTATAAACATGGAAATAACTACACAGCTATCTCTATAAACATGGAAATAGCTACACTGCTATCTGTATAAACATAGAAATAGTGACACCGCTATCTGTATAAACATGGAAATATCTACACAGCCATCTGTAAAAACATGAAGATATCTACACAGTCATCTGTATAAACTTGGAAATATCTACACCTCCATCTGTATAAACATGGAAATATCTAAACTGCCATCTGTATACACATGGAAATATCTACACAGCCATCTGTATAAACATGGAAATATGTACACTGCTATCTGTGTAAACATGGAAATATCTACACCGCTATCTTTATAAACTTGGAAATGTCTACACCGCCTTCTGTATAAACATGGATGTATCTACACCGCTATCTGTATAAACATCGAAATACCAACACCGTTATCTGTATAAACATTGAAATATCTACACCGCTATCTGAATAAAGATCAAAATATCTAAAACGCTATCTGTGTAAACATGGAAATATCTACACAGCTATCTGTGTAAACATAGAAATATCTACACAGGTATCTCTGCAAAGATGGAAATATCTACACTGCTATCTCTGTAAACATGGAAATATCTACACCGCTATCTGTATAAACATGGAAATACGTACACCGCTATCTGTATAAACATGGAAATACCAAAACGGCTATTTGTATAAACATGGAAATATCTACAACGCTATCTGAATAAATACGGAAATATCCTCACCACTATCTGTATAAACATGGAAAAACCTACACCGCCATATCTATACACATGGAAATACCTACAGTGCCATCTCTATACTCATGGAAATATCTACACCGCTATCTCTATATACATAGAAATATCTACATTGCAATCTGTATAAACATGGAAATATCTACACCGCCATCTCTATAAACTTGGAAATATCTACATCACTATCTGAATAAACATGGAAATATCTACACCGTTATCTGTATAAACATGGAAATATCTACACCGCTATCTGTATAAACATGGAAATATCTACAACGCTATCTCTATAAACACGGAAATATGTACAACGCTATCTGTATAAACATGGAAATATCTACAACTCTATCTGTGTAAACATGGAAATATCTACACAGTTATCTTTGTAAATTTGCAAATATCTACACAGCTATCTGTGAAAAGATCAAAATATCTACAGCGCAATCTGTGCAAAGATGGAAATATCTACTCCGCTATCTCTGTAAACATGGAAATATCTACACTGCTGTCTGTATCAACATGGAAATATCTACACTGTTATCTTTATAAACATGGAAATATCTACACTGTTATCTCTATAAACATGGAAATATCTACACCGCCATCTGTATAAACATGGAAATATCTATCATGCCATCTGTATACACATAGAAATATCTACAACGCCATCTGTAGAAACGTGAAGTACCTACACCGCTGTCTCTACAAACATGGAAACACCTACACCGCCATCTCTATAAACATGGAAATATCTACACCGCAGTCTCTATAAACTTGGAAATATCTACACCACCAACTCTATAAACATGAAAAAATCTACACCACTATCTGTATAAACATCGAAATATCTACACTTTCGTCTGTATAAAGATGGAAATGTCTACACCGGGAGCAGAATAAACATGGAGATATCTACACCCCTATCTCTATAAACATGGAAATGTCTACACCACTATCTCTATAAACATGGAAATATCTTCACCACCATCTCTATAAACATGGAAATATCTACACCGCTATCTGTATAAACATGGAAACATCTACATCGCTATCTATATAAACATGGAAATATCTACACCGCTATCTATATAAATATGGAAATATCTACTCCGCTATCTTTGTAAACATGGAAATAACTACACCGCTATCTGTATAAACATGGAAATATCTACACCTCTATTTCTATAAACCTGAAAATATCTACACCGACATCTGTATAAACATGGAAATACCTACACAGTCATCTGTATAAACATGGAAATATCTACATCACTATCTGTATAAATATGGAAATATCTACACGGCCATCTGTATAAACATGGAAATACCTACACAGTCATCTCTATAAACATGGAAATATCTACACCGCTATTTGTATAAACATGGAAATATCTACACCGCTATCCCTATAAACATGGAAATATGAACACCGCTATCCGCATATACATGGAAATATCTTCACCGCTATCTGTATAAACATGGAAAGATCTATAGCGCTATCAGTATAAACATGGAAATACCTACACTGCTATCCTATAAACATGGAAATATCTAAACCGCTATCTCTATAAACATGGAAATATCTGCACCGCCATTCCATAAACTTGGAAATATCTACACCGCCATCTGTATACACATGGAAATATCCACACAGCGATCTGTATAAACATGGAAGTATCTAGATCGCTATATCTATAAACATGGTAATATCTACACCGCTAGCTGTATAAACGTGGAAATATCTACTTGGCTATCTTTAGAAACATGGAAATATCTACACCGCCAGCTGTATAAACATGGAAATATCTACACAGTCGATTGCATAAACATGAAATATCTACACCACTATCTGTATAAACATGGAAATATCTACACCGCTATCTTTATAAACATGGAAATACCTACACCGCTATCTCTACAAACGGGAATATCTACAACAATATCAGAGTAAACATGGAAATATTTACACAGGTATCTGTGTAAACATGGAAATATGTACACCACTATCTGTGTAAAGATGAAAATAAGTTCACCGTAATCCGTACAAATATCAAAATATCTACTACGCTATCTCTGTAAACATGGAAATATCTACCCCGTTATCTGTATAAACATGGAAATAACTACACCGCTATCTGTATAAACATGGAAATATCTACACCGCTATCTCTATAAATGTTCAAATATCTACAACGCTATTTCTATAAACATGGAAATGCCTACACAGCTATCTGTATAAACATGGAAATATCTACCTGGCTATCTCTATAAACATGGAAATATCTACACCGCCATCTGTATAAACATGGAAATATCTAGATCGTTCTCTCTATAAACATGAAAATATCTACACTGACATCTGTATAAACATGGAAATAACTACACTGCCATCTGTATAAATATGGAAATATCTACACAGCCATCTGTATAAACATGGAAATATCTACACAGCCATCTCTATAAACATGGAAATATCTACACTGCTATCTGTATAAACATGGAAATAGCCACACCGCTATCAGTGTAAACATGACAATATCTACACCACCATCTGTAAAAACATGGAAATATCTACACAGCCATCTGTATAAACATGGAAATATCTACACCTCCATGTGTATAAACATGGAAATATCTACACTGCCATCTGTATACACATGGAAATATTTACACAGCCATCTGTATAAACATGGAAATATCTACACCGCTCTCTCTATAAACATGGAAATACCTACACCGCAATCTGTATAAACATGGAAATATCTACACCGCTATCTGTATAAACATGGAAATAGCTACACCGCTATCTGTGCAAATATGGAAATAACTACACGGCTATTTCTATAAACATGGAAATGTCAACACCGCTAGCTGTATAAACATGGAAATATCTACATGGCTATCTCTATAAACATGGAAATATCTACACCGCTATCTGTATAAACATGGAAATACCTACACAGTCATCTGCATAAATATGGATATATCTACACCACTATCTGAATAAACATGGAAATACCTACGCTGCCATCTCTATAAACATGGAAATATCTACACAGCCATCTCTATAAACATGGAAATATCTACACCGCCATCTGTAAAACATGGAAATATCTACAATGCCATCTGTATACATATAGAAATACCTACACAGCCATCTGTATAAACATGGAAATACCTACACCGCCATCTGTATAAACATGGAAATATCTACACCGCTATCTGTATAAACATGGAAATATCTACAACACTATCTGTGTAAACATGGAAATATCTACACAGCTGTCTGTGTAAACATGGAAATATGAACTCCCCTATCTGTGTAAAGATGGAAATATCTACACCGCAATCTGTGCAAATACTGAAATATCTACAGCTCTATCTCTGTAAACATGGCAATACCTACTCCGCTATCTGTATAAACATGGAAATATCTACACCGCTATCTCTATAAATATCGAAATGTCTACACCACTATCTGTATAAACATGGAAGTATCTACACCGCAATCTGTATAAACATGGAAATATCTACTCAGTCATCTGCATAAACATGGAAATATCTACACCTCCATCTGTATAAACATGGAAATATCAACACTGCCATCTGTATAAACATGGAAATACCTACACAGTCATCTGCATAAACATGGAAATATCTACACCGCTGTCTGTATAAACATGGAAATGCCTACACTGCCATCTGTATAAACATGGAAATATCTACACAAGCATCTCTATGAACACGGAAATACCTCCACTGCTATCTGTATAAACATGGAAGTAGCCACACCGCTGTCTGTATAAACAATGAAATATTTACACTGCCATGTGTAAAAATATGAAAATATCTACACAGTCATCTGTATAAACATGGAAATATCTACACCTCCATCTGTATAAACATGGAAATATCTACACTGCCATCAGTATACATATGGAAATATCTACACAGCCATCTGTATAAACATGGAAATATCTACACCGCTATCTCTATAAACATGGAAATACCTACACCGCAATGTTTATAAACATGGAAATATCTACACCGCTATCTGTATAAAGATGGAAATATCTACACCGCTTTCTTCATAAACTTTGAAATATCTACACCGCCATCTGTATAAACATGGATGTATATCCACCGCTATCTATATAAACATGGAAATACCTCCACCGCTATCGGTATAAACAGGGAAATATCTACAACATTATCTGTATAAACATGGACATATCTACACTGCTATTTCTATAAACACGGAAATACCTACACCACAATCTGTATAAACATGGAAATATCTACACCGCTATCTGTATAAACACGGAAATATATACACTGCAATCTGTATAAATATGGAAATATCTACACTTCTATCTCTATAAACATTGAAATGTCTACAACGCTATCTGTATAAACATGGAAATATCTACACCGCAATCTTTATGAACATGAAAATATCTATGCCGATATATAGAAACATGGAAATATCTACACCGATATCTGTATAAATATGGAAATATCTACACCGCTATCTTTATATACATGGAATTGTCTACACCACTATCTGTATAAACATGGAAATATCTACACCGCTATCTGTATAAACATGGAAATATCTACACCGCTTTCTGTATAAACATGGAAATATCCACAGTGCTATCTGTATAAACATGGAAACATCTACATGGCTATCTCTATAAACATGGAAATATATACACGGCCATCTGTATAAACATGGAAATACCTACACAGTCATGTGTATAAAAATGGAAATTTCTACGCCTCTATTTCTATAAACCTGAAAATATCTACACCGTCATCTGTATAAACATGGAAATACCTTCACAGTCATCCTTATAAACATGGAAATATCTACACCACTATCTGTATAAATATGGAAATATCTACACTGCCATCTGTACAAACATGGAAATATCTACACAGTCATCTGTAAAAACATGGAAATATCTACATCTCCATGTGTATAAACATGGAAATATCTAAACCTGCATCTGTATACACATGGAAATATCTACTCAGCCATCTGTATAAACATGGAAATATCTACACCGCTATCTCCATAAACATGGAAATAACTACAGCGCAATCTGTATAAACATGGAAAGATCTGCACCGCTATCTGTATAAACATGGAAATATCTACACCGCTATCTTTAAAAATATGGAAATATCTACACCGCTCTCGCTATAAACATGGAAATATTTACACCGCTGGCAGTATAAACGTGGAAATACCTACATGGCTATATCTATAAACATGGAAATATCCACACTGCCATCTGTATAAACATGGAAATATCTACACAGTCAATTGCATAAAGATGGAAATATATACAACACTATCTGTATAAATATGGAAATATCTACACCGCTATCTGTATAAACATGGAAAAATCTACACCGCTATCTGTATGAACATGGAAATACCTACCCCCCTATCTGTATAAACATGGAATTATCTACACCGCTATCTCTATAAACATAGAAATATCTAAACCGCCATCTCTATAAACTTGGAAATATCCACACCCCCATCAGCATAAACATGGAAATAACTACACCGCCATCTGTATAAACATGGAAATATCTACACCGCCATCTCTATAAACATAGAAACATCTACACTGTCATCTCCAGAAAGATGGAAATACCTACACAGAGATCTGCATAAACATGGAAATATCTACACCTCTACCTGTATAAACATGGAATTATCTACATCACTATCTGTATAAACATGGAAATATCTACACTGCCATCTGTATAAACATGGAAATATCTACACAGCTGTCTCCATAAACATGGAAATAACAACACTGCTATCTGTATAAACATGGAAATATCTACGCTGCCAACGGTATAAACTTGGAAATATCTACCCTGCCATCTGTATACACATGGAAATACCTACACTGCTATCTGTATAAGCATGGAAATATCTACACCGCTTTCTCTATAAACATGGAAATACCTATACCGCAATCTGTATAAACATGGAAATATCTACACCGTTATCTGTGTAAACATGGAAATATCTACACCGCTATATGTATAAACATGTTAATATCTACACCGCTATCTTTATAAACATGGAAATATCTGAAACGCTATCTGTAAAAACATGGAAATATCTACAACAATGTCTGTGTAAACATGGAAATATCTACACAGCTATCTGTGTATACATGGAAATATGTACACCGCAATCTGAGCAAATATCAAAATATCTACACCGCTACCTCTGTAAACATGGAAATATCTACACCGCTATCTGTATAAACATTTAAATACCAACACCGTTATCTGTATAAACATGGAAATATCTACACCGCTATCTCTATAAACATGAAAATACTTACACCACCATCTCTGTAAACATGGAAATATTTACACCGCTATCTCTATAAACATAGAAATAACTACACCGCTATCTCTATAAACATGGAAATATCTACACCGCCATCTGCATAAACATGGAAATATATAAACAGACATCTGTATAAACATGGAAATATCTACACTGCCATCTGTATAAGCTTGGAAATATCGACACTGACATCTGTAGAAAGATGGAAATGTCTACAAAGCGATCTGTATAAACATGGGAATTTCTACACTGCTACCTGTATAAACGTGGAAATATCTACACCGCCATCTGTATCAACACGGAAATAACTACCCTGCAATCTGTATAAACATGGAAATATCTACAATGCTGTCCCTGTAATCATGGAAATATCTACACAGCTATCTGTGTAAACTTGGAAATATCAACACCACTATCTGGGTAAATTTGGCAATACCTACAGCGCAATCTGTGCAAAGATGGAAATATCTACACCGCTATCTCTGTAAACATGGAAATATCTACACCGCTATCTGTAGAAACATGGAAATATCAACACTGCCATCTGTATAAACATTAAATATCTACAGCGCCATCTGTATAAACATGGAAATATCTACACCGCCATCTGTACACTCATGGAAATATCTAAACAGCCATCTGTATAAACATGGAAATATCTACACCGCTATCTGTATAAACATGGAAATGTCTACATCGTTATCTGTATAAACAGGGAAATATATCACCGCTATCTGTATAAACATGGAAATATCTATACCGCTGTCTCTATAAACATGGAAATATCTCCACCGCTATCAGTATAAACATGAAAATATCTACACCGCTATCTGTATAAACATGGACATATCTACACCGCAGTCTGTATAAACATGGAAGTATCTGCAACGCTATGTGTGTAAACATGCAAATATCTACACAGCTATCTGTGTAAACTTGGAAATATCTACACAGATATCTGTGTAATCATGGAAATATCTACATGGCAATCTGTGCAAAGATGGAAATAACTACACCGCTATCTCTGTAAAAATGGAAACATCTACACCGCCATCTTCAGAAACATGGATGTATCTACACCGCCATCTGTATAAACATGGAAATATCTACACCACTATCTGTATAAACATGGAAATATATTCACTGCTATCTGTATAAACATGGAAATACCTACACCGCCATCTGTATAAAGATGGAAATATCGACACCGCAATCTGTATAAATATGGAAATACCTACACCGCTATCTCTGTAGACATGGAAATATCTACAACGTTATCGGTATAAACATGGAAATATCTACACTGCCATCTGTATAAAGATGGAAATAGCTACACCGCGAGCTGTATAAACATGTAAATATCTACACCGCTATCTCCATAAACATGGAAATAGCAACACCGCTATCTGTATAAACATGGAAATATCTACACCGCTATCTCTATAAACATGAAAATAGTTACACCACCATCTCTATAAACATGGAAATATTTACACCACAATCTCTTTAAACATAGAAATAACTACACCGCCATCTCTATAAACATGGAAATATCTACACCACCATCTGCACAAACATGGAAATATCTACACAGACATCTGAATAAACATGGAAATATCTACACTGCCATCTTTATAAACATGGAAATATCTACACTGATATCTGTAGAAAGATGGAAATATCTACAAAGCGATCTGTATAAACATGGAAATTTCTACACCGCTACCTGTATAAACATGGAAATATCTACACCGCTATCTATATCAACATGGAAATAACTACACAGCAATCTGTATAAACATGGAAATATCTACAAGGCTATCTTTGTAAACATGGAAATATCTACACAGCTATCTGTGTAAACTTGGAAATATCTACACCGCTATCTGTGTAAATTTTGCAATACCTACAGCGCAATCTGTGCAAAGATGGAAATATCTACACCGCTATCTCTGTAAACATGGAAATATCTACACCGCTATCTGTATAAACATGAAAATATCTACACTGCCATCTGTAAACTTGGAAATATCTACAGCACCATCTGTATAAACATGGAAATATCTACACCGCCATCAGTATACACATGGAAATATCTACCGAGCCATCTTTATAAACATGGAAATATCTACACTGCTATCTCTATAAACATGGAAATATCTACACCGCCATCTGTGTAAATATGGAAATATGTATACAGTCATCTGTATAAACATGGAAATTACACCGCTATCAGTATAAACATGGAAATACCTACACCGCTATCCGTATAAACATGGAAATATCTACACCGCTATCTGTATAAATATGTAATTATCCACACCGCTATCCCTATAAACATGGAAATGTCTACACCGCTATCTGTATAAACATGGAAATATCTACATGGCTATCTCTATAAACATGGAAATATCATCACCGCTATCTGCATAAACAAGGAAATATCTACACCGCTATCTGCATAGACATGGAAATATCTACATCGTTATCTGTACAAACATGGAAATATCTCCATCGCTATATCTATGAACATGGAAATATCTCCACCGCTATCTCTATAAACTTGGAAATATCTTCACCGCTATCTTTATAACCATGGAAATATCTACTCCACTATCTGTATAAACATGGATATATCTACACTGCCATGTGTATAAACATGGTAATAGCCACACCGCTATCTGTATAAACATGGAAATATCTACACCACCATCTGAATAAACATACAAATATCTAAACCGCTATCTGTATAAATATGGAAATATCTACACCGCTATCTCTGTAAACATGGAAATATCTACACCGCTACCTGTATAAACATGGACATATCTTCACCGCTATCTCTATAAACATGGAAATATCTACACCGCTACGTGCATAAACTTGGAAATATCTACACCACCATCTCTAGAAACATGGAAATATCTACACCGCTATCTGTATAAACATGGAAATAACAACATCATTATCTGTATAAACATGGAAATATCTACACCGCTATCTCTATAAACATGAAAATACTTACACCACCATCTCTGTAAACATGGAAATATTTACACCGCTATCTCTATAAACATAGAAATAACTACACCGCTATCTCTATAAACATGGAAATATCTACACCGCCATCTGCATAAACATGGAAATATCTAAACAGACATCTGTATAAACATGGAAATATCTACACTGCCGTCTGTATAAACTTGGAAATATCTACACTGACATCTGTAGAAAGATGGAAATTTCTACAAAGCGATCTGTATAAACATGGGAATTTCTACACTGCTACCTGTATAAACGTGGAAATATCTACACCGCCATCTGTATCAACACGGAAATAACTACCCTGCAATCTGTATAAACATGGAAATATCTACAATGCTATCTCTGTAATCATGGAAATATCTACACAGCTATCTGTGTAAACTTGGAAATATCAACACCACTATCTGGGTAAATTTGGCAATACCTACAGCGCAATCTGTGCAAAGATGGAAATATCTACACCGCTATCTCTGTAAACATGGAAATATCTACACCGCTATCTGTAGAAACATGGAAATATCAACACTGCCATCTGTATAAACATTAAATATCTACAGCGCCATCTGTATAAACATGGAAATATCTACACCGCCATCTGTACACTCATGGAAATATCTAAACAGCCATCTGTATAAACATGGAAATATCTACACCGCTATCTGTATAAACATGGAAATGTCTACATCGTTATCTGTATAAACAGGGAAATATATCACCGCTATCTGTATAAACATGGAAATATCTATACCGCTGTCTCTATAAACATGGAAATATCTCCACCGCTATCTGTATAAACATGAAAATATCTACACCGCTATCTGTATAAACATGGACATATCTACACCGCAGTCTGTATAAACATGGAAGTATCTGCAACGCTATGTGTGTAAACATGGAAATATCTACACAGCTATCTGTGTAAACTTGGAAATATCTACACAGATATCTGCGTAATCATGGAAATATCTACATGGCAATCTGTGCAAAGATGGAAATAACTACACCGCTATCTCTGTAAAAATGGAAATATCTACACCGCCATCTTCAGAAACATGGATGTATCTACACCGCCATCTGTATAAACATGGAAATATCTACACCACTATCTGTATAAACATGGAAATATATTCACTGCTATCTGTATAAACATGGAAATACCTACACCGCCATCTGTATAAAGATGGAAATATCTACACCGCAATCTGTATAAATATGGAAATACCTACACCGCTATCTCTGTAGACATGGAAATATCTACAACGTTATCTGTATAAACATGGAAATATCTACACTGCCATCTGTATAAAGATGGAAATAGCTACACCGCAAGCTGTATAAACATGTAAATATCTACACCGCTATCTCCATAAACATGGAAATAGCAACACCACTATCTGTATAAACATGGAAATATCTACACCGCTATCTCTATAAACATGAAAATAGTTACACCACCATCTCTATAAACATGGAAATATTTACACCACAATCTCTTTAAACATAGAAATAACTACACCGCCATCTCTATAAACATGGAAATATCTACACCACCATCTGCACAAACATGGAAATATCTACACAGACATCTGAATAAACATGGAAATATCTACACTGCCATCTTTATAAACTTGGAAATATCTACACTGATATCTGTAGAAAGATGGAAATATCTACAAAGCGATCTGTATAAACATGGAAATTTCTACAACGCTACCTGTATAAACATGGAAATATCTACACCGCTATCTTTATCAACATGGAAATAACTACACAGCAATCTGTATAAACATGGAAATATCTACAAGGCTATCTCTGTAAACATGGAAATATCTACACAGCTATCTCTGTAAACTTGGAAATATCTACCCCGCAATCTGTGTAAATTTTGCAATACCTACAGCGCAATCTGTGCAAAGATGGAAATATCTACACCGCTATCTCTGTAAACATGGAAATATCTACACCGCTATCTGTATAAACATGGAAATATCTACACTGCCGTCTGTATAAACATGGAAATATCTACAGCGCCATCTGTATAAACATGGAAATATCTACACCGCCATCAGTATACACATGGAAATATCTACCGAGCCATCTTTATAAACATGGAAATATCTACACTGCTATCTGTATAAACATGGAAATATCTACACCGCTATCTGTGTAAACTTGTAAATATCTACACCGCTATCTGTATAAACATGAAAATTTTTACACCGCTATCTGTATAAACGTGGAAATATCTCCACCGCTATCTTTATAAACACGGAAATACCTAAACCAGTATCTTTATCAACATGGAAATACCTACACCGCTATCTCTATATACAATGAAATATCTACAACGCTACCTGTGTAAACATGGAAATATCTACACAGCTATCTGTGTAAACTTGGAGACATCTACACCGCAATCTGTGTAAGCATGGAAATATCTACAAAGCCATCTGTGTAAACATGGAAGTATTTCCAACGCTATCTGTGTAAACAGGAAAATATCTACACAGCTATCTGTAAAACGTGAAAATATCTACACCACTATCTGTATATACGTGGAAATATCTACACCGCTATCTGTATAAACATGGAAATATCTACAACGCTATCTGTGTAACCATGGAAATATCTACACAGCAATCTGTGTATACTTGGAAATATCTACACAGCTATCTGTTTAAAAATGGAAATATCTACACGGCAATCTGTGCAAATTTAGAAATATCTACACCGCTATCTCTGTAAACATGGAAATATCTACACCGCTATCTGTATAAACATGGAAATATCTACACCGCTATCTGTATAAACAAGGAAATACCTACACCGCCATCTTTAGAAACATGGAAATATCTACACCGCCATCTGTATAAACATGGAAATACATACAGCGCTACCTGTATAAATATGGAAATGACTACACCGCTATGTCTATAAACATGGAAATACCTACACCACTTGCACTATAAACATGGAAATATCTACAACGAAATCTCTGTAAACATGGAAATATCTACACTGCCATCTGTGTAAACATGAAAATATATACACCGCCATCTTCAGAAACATGGCTGTATCTACACCGCCATCTGTTTAAACATGGAAATATATACACCACTATCTGCATAAAGATGGAAATATCTTCACAGCCATCTGTATAAAGATGGAAATATCTGCACTGGGAGCTGTATAAACATGGAAATACCAACACCGCTATCTGTATAAACATCGAATTATCTACACCTCTATCTGAATAAACATGGAAATATCTGCACTGCTCTCTCTATAAACATGGAAATACCTACACCACCATCTGTATAAACATGCAAATATCTACAGGGAAATCTGTAAAAACGTGCAAATATGTAGACAGTCATCTCTATAAACATCGAAATATCTACACCGCTATCTGTATAAACTTGGAAATACCGACACCGCTATCTGTATAAACATGGAAATATCTACTCCACTATCTGTATAATCATGGATATATCTACACTGCCATCTGTATAAACATGGTAATAGCCACACCGCTATCTGTATAAACATGGAAATATATACACCACCATCTGAGTAAACATACAAATATCTAAACCGCTATCTGTATAAATATGGAAATATCTACACCGCTATCTCTGTAAACATGGAAATATCAACACCGCTACCTGTATAAACATGGACATATCTTCACCGCTATCTCTATAAACATGGAAATATCTACACCGCTACGTGCATAAACTTGGAAATATCTACACCACCATCTCTAGAAACATGGAAATATCTCCACCGCTATCTGTATAAACATGGAAATATCTCCTCCACTCTCTGTATAAACATGGAAATATCTATACCGCTATCTGTATAAACATGGAAATATCTACACCGCTATCTGTGTAAACATGGAAATATCTACACCGCTGTCTGTGTAAACATGGAAATATGTACACCGCAATCTGTGTGAAGATGGAAATATCTACACTGCAATCTGTGCAAATATGGAAATATCTACACCTCTATCTCTGTAAACATGGAAATATCTACACCACTCTCTGTATAAGCATGGAAATATCGACACCGCTATCTGTAAAAACATGGAAATATCTACACCACAATCTGTATAAACATGGATATATCTACACCGCTATCTGTATAAACATGGAAATATCTACACCACTATCTGTATAAACATGGAAATATCTCCTCCGTTATCTGTATAAATATTGAAATATCTACACCGCTATCTCTATAAACATGGAAATGTCTACACTGCTCTCTGTATAAACATGGAAATATCTACACCGCCATCTGAATAAACTTACAAATATCTACACCGCTATCTCTATAAATAAGGAAGTATCCACACCGCTATCTCTGTAAACACGGAAATAACTACACCGCTACCTGTATAAAAATGGAAATAGCTACAACACTATATCTATAAACATGGAAATAACTACACCGCTATCTGCATATACTTGAAAATATCTACACCACCATCTCTATACACATTGAAATATCTCCACCGCTATCTGTATAAACATGGAAATATCTCCACCGCTCTCTGTATGAATATGGAAATATCTACACCGCTATCTGTATAAACATGGAAATATCTACACCGCCATCTGTATAAACATGCAAATATCTACGGCGCTATCTGTATAAACATGGAAATATCTCCACCGCTATCTGCATAAACGTGGAAATATCTACACTGCTATCTTTATAAACATGGAAATATCTTCACCGCAATCTCAATAAACATGGAAATACCTACAGCAGTGTCTGTGTAAACATGGAAATATCTACACAGCTGTCTGTGTAAACATGGAAATATGTACACTGCAATCTGTGTGAGGATGGAAATATCTACACCGCAATCTGTACAAACATGGAAATATCTACACCTCTATCTCTGTAAACATGGAAATATCTACACCACAATCTGTATAAACATGGAAATATCTACACGACAATCTGTATAAACATGGAAATATCTACTCCGCTATCTGTATAAATATGGAAATATCTACACCGCTATCTCTATAAACATGGAAATGTCTACACCGCCTTCTGTATAAACATGAAAATATCTACACTGCCATCTGTATAAACACGGAAATAACTACACCGCTATCTCTATAAACATGGAAATATCTACACTGCCATCTGTATAAAGATGGAAATAGCTACACCGCGAGCTGTATAAACATGTAAATATCTACACCGCTATCTCCATAAACATGGAAATAGCAACACCGCTATCTGTACAAACATGGAAATATCTACACCGCTATCTCTATAAACATGAAAATAGTTACACCACCATCTCTATAAACATGGAAATATTTACACCACAATCTCTTTAAACATAGAAATAACTACACCGCCATCTCTATAAACATGGAAATATCTACACCACCATCTGCACAAACATGGAAATATCTACACAGACATCTGAATAAACATGGAAATATCTACACTGCCATCTTTATAAAATTGGAAATATCTACACTGATATCTGTAGAAAGATGGAAATATCTACAAAGCGATCTGTATAAACATGGAAATTTCTACAACGCTACCTGTATAAACATGGAAATATCTACACCGCTATCATTATCAACATGGAAATAACTACACAGCAATCTGTATAAACATGGAAATATCTACAAGGCTATCTCTGTAAACATGGAAATATCTACACAGCTATCTGTGTAAACTTGGAAATATCTACACCGCTATCTGTGTAAATTTTGCAATACCTACAGCGCAATCTGTGCAAAGATGGAAATATCTACACCGCTATCTCTGTAAACATGGAAATATCTACACCGCTATCTGTATAAACATGGAAATATCTACACTGCCATCTGTATATACATGGAAATATCTACACCACGAGCTGTATAAACATGGAAATATATACACCGCTATCTGTATAAACATGGAAATACCAACACCACTATCTGTATTAACATGGAAGTATCTACACCGCTATCTGTATAAACATGGAAATATCTAAACTGCTATCTCTATAAACTTGGAAATATATACACCGCCATCTGTATAAACATGTAAATATCTACACTGCCATCTGTAGAAAGATGGAAATATCTACAGCACGATCTGTATAAACATGAAAATATCTACACCGCTATCTGTATAAACATGGAAATATCTAAAACATGATCTTTATAAACATGGTAATATTTTCAATGCCTTCTGTACAAACTTGGAAATACCTACACAGCCATCTCTATAAACATGGAAATCTCAACATCGCTATATGTATAATCTTGGAAATAGCCACACCGCTATCTGTATAAACATGGAAATTTCTAAACCGCCATCTGATAAAACATGGAAATACCCACACAGTCATCTGTATAAACATGGAAATATCTACACCTCCATCTGCATAAACATGGAAATATCTACACTGCCATCTGTATACACATGTAAATATTTACACAGCCATCTGTGTAAACATGGAAATATCTACACGGCTATCTCTATAAACATGGAAATCCCTACACCACTATCTGTATAAACATGGAAATATCTTCACTGCTATCTGTATAAACATGGAAATATCTACACCGCTATCTGTATAAACTTGGAAATATTTACACCGCTATCTGAATAACCTTGGAAATTACTACACCGCTATCTATATAAATATGGATATATCTACAATGCTACCTCTATAAACTAGGAAATGTCTACAACGCTATCTGTATAAACATGGAAATATCTACATGGATATCTCTATAAACATGCAAATATCTACACCACCATGTGTATAAACATGGAAATATCTACACTGCTATCTGTATAAACATGGAAATAGCCACATCGCTTTCAGTATAAACATGGAAATACCCACAACGCTATCTGTATAAACATGGAAATATTTAAACCGCCGTCTGAAAAAACATGCAAATATCTACACGGCTATCTATATGAATATGGAAATATCTACAATGCTATCTCTATAAACATAGAAATACCTACACAGCTATCTGTATAAACATGGAAATATCTACACTGCCATCTGTTTAAACATGGAAATACCTACACAGTCATCTGTATAAACATGGAAATATCTACACAGCCATCTCTATAAACATGGAAATATCTACATCGCTATCTGTATAAACATGGAAACAGCCACACCGCTATCTCTATAAACATGGAAACATATACACTGCCATCTGTAAAAACATGGAAATATCTACACATTCATCTATATAAACATGGAAATATCTACACCTGCATCTGTATAAACATGGAAATATATACACTGCCATCTGTATTCACATGGAAATATCTACAACGCTATCTGTATAAACTGGGAAATATCTACACCGCTATCTGCATAAATATGGATATATCTACACCGCTATCCCTATAAACATGGAAATACCTACACCACTATCTGTATAAACATGGAAATATCTACACCGCTCTCTGTATAAACATGGAAATATCTTCACCGCTATTAGTATATACTTGGAAATATCTACAAGGCTATCTGTATAAATATGGATATATATACACCGCTATCTCTATAAACTTGGAAATGTCTACACCGCTATCTACATAAACATGGAAGTATCTACAAGGATATCTCTATAAACATGGAAATATCTACACCGCCGTCTCTATAAACATGGAAATACCTACAGAGTCATCTGTATAAACATGGAAATATCTACATCACTATCTGTATAAACATGGAAATATCTACACCGCTATCTGTATAAACTTGGAAATATTTACACCGCTATCTGAATAACCTTGGAAATATCTTCACGGCTATCTGTATAAATATGGATATATCTACAATGCTGTCTCTATAAGCTAGGAAATGTCTACAACGCTATCTGTATAAACATGGAAATATCTACAAGAATATCTCTATAAACATGGAAATATCTACACCGCCATGTGTATAAACATGGAAATATCTACACTGCTATCTGTATAAACATGGAAATAGCCACATCGCTATCAGTATAAACATGGAAATAGCGACACTGCTATCTGTATAAAAATGGAAATATTTAAACCGCCATCTGAAAAAACATGCAAATATCCACACGGCTATCAATATGAATATGGAAATATCTATATGGCTATCTCTATAAACATGGAAATATCTACACCGCCATCTGTATAAACATGAAAATACCTACACAGTCATCTGTATAAACATGGAAATATCTACACAGCCATACCTATAAACATGGAAATATCTACATTGCTATCTGTATAAACATCGAAATAGCCACACCGCTACCTGTATAAACATGGAAATATTTACACCGCCATCTGTAAAAACATGGAAATATCTACACATTCAACTATATAAACATGAAAATCTCTACACCTCCATCTGTATAAACATGGAAATATCTAAACTGCTATCTGTATAAACATGGAAATAGCCACATCGCTTTCGGTATAAACATGGTAATAGCCACACCGCTAACTGTATAAACATGGAAATATTTAAGCTGCCATCTGAAAAAACATGTAAATATCTACACGGCTATCTGTATGAATATGGAAATATCTACAATGTTATCTCTATAAACATGGAAATATCTACACAGCTATCTGTATAAACATGGATATATCTACACTGCCATCTGTATAAACATAGAAATACCTACACAGTCATCTGTATAAACATGGAAATATCTACACAGCCATCTCTATAAACATGGAAATATCTACATCGCTATCTGTATAAACATGGAAATAGCCACAACGCTATCTGTATAAACATGGAAATATCTACACCGCCATCTGTAAAAACATGGAAGTATCTACATATTCATGTATATAATCATGGAAATATCTACACCTCCATCCGTATAAACATGGAAATATCTACACTGCCATCTGTATTCACATGGAAATATCTACAATGCTATCTGTATAAACTGGGAAATATCTTCACCGCTATCTGTATAAATATGGATATCTCTACACCGCTATCCCTATAAAAATGGAAATATCTACACCGCTATCTGTATAAACATGGAAATATCTACACCGCTATCTGTATAAACATGGAAATATCTATGCCGCCATGTGTAAAAGCAGGGAAATATCTACACCTACATCTGAATAAACATGGAAATATCTACACCGCTATATGTATAAACTTGGAAATATCTACACCGCTATCTCTATAAACGTGGGAATATCTACACTGCTATCTGTATAAACGTGGAAATATCTACACCGCTATCTCTGTAAACGTGGAAATATCTACTCCAATTTCTGTATAAACATGGAAATATCTACACCGCTATCTCTGTAAATGTGTAAACATTTAAACCGTTATCTGTGTAAACATGGAAATATTTACACTGCTATCTCTATGAACATGGAAATATTTACAACGCTATCTGTATAAACATGGAATTATCTCCACTGCTATCTGTATATACATGGAAATATCTACACCGCTATCTGTATAAACATGGAAATAACAACAACACTATCTGTATAAACATGGAAATAACAACACCACTATCTGTATAAACATGGAAGTATCTCCACTGCTGTCTGTATAAACATGGAAATATCTACACTGCTATCTGTATAAACATGGAAATATCTACACCGCTATCTTTATAAACATGGAAATATCTACACCGATATCTGTATAAACATGGAAATATCTACATCACTATCTGTATAAACCTGGAAATATCTCCACCGCTATCTCTATAAACATGGAAATATCTACACCGCAATCTTTATAAACATGGGAATATCTACACCTCTATCTGTATAAACATGGAATTATCTACAACACTATCTGTGTAAACATGGAAATATCTACACAGCTATCTGTGTAAACATGGAAATCTGTACACCACCATCCGTGTAAAGATGGAAATATCTACACCGCAATCTGTGCAATTTTGGAAATATCTACACTGCTATCTGTATAAACATGGAAATATCGACACCGCTATCTGTATAAACATGGAAATATCTACAGCGCTATCTGCATAAATATGGAAATATCTACACCGCTGTCTCTATAAACCTGGAAATGTCTACATCGTTATCTGCATAAACTTGAAAATATCTACTTGGCTATCTCTATAAACATATAATTATCTACACCGCCATCTGTATAAACACGGAAATACCTTCACAGTCATCTGTATAAACACGGAAATAACTTCACCACTATCTGTATAAACATGGAAATATCTACACTGCCATCAGGATAATCATGGAAATATCTACACAGACATCTCTATAAACATGGAAATATCTACACCTCCATCTGTATAAACATGGAAATATCTACACCGCTATCTGTGAAAAGATGGATATATCTACACCGCAATATGTGCAAAGATGGAAATACCTACACCGCTCTCTGTGTAAACATGGAAATATCTACACCGCTATCTGTATAAACATGGAAATATCTACACCGCTATCTGTATAAACATGGAAATATCTATGCCGCCATCTGTATAAACAGGGAATTATCTACACCTACATCTGAATAAACATGGAAATATCTACACCGCTATCTGTATAAATATGGAAATATCTACACCGCTATCTCTATAAACATGGAAATAACTCCACCGCTATCTGTATAAACATGGAAATATCTCCACCACTATCTCTATAAACATGGAAATGTCTTCAACACTATCTGAGTAAACATGGAAATATCTTCAAGGCTATCTCTATAAACATGGAAATATCTACACAGACATCTGTATAAACATGGAAATACCTACACAGTCATCTGTATAAACATGGAAATATCTACACAGACATCTGTATAAACATGGAAATATCTACACAGCCATCTGTATAAACAAGGAAATATCTACACAGCCATCGCTATAAACATGGAAATATCTACACTCCTATCTGTATAAACATGGAAATAGCCTCACCACTGTCTGTGTAAACATGGAAATACCTTCACCGTTATCTGTATAAACAAGGAAATATCTACAGAGCTATCTGTATAAACATTGAAATAGCTCCAACGATATCTGTATAAACATGGAAATATCTACACCGATATCTGTTTAAACATGGAAATATCTACACCGCTATCTACATAAACATGGAAATAACTACACCGATTTTTGTATAAACATGGAAATATCCTGACCGCTATCTCTATAAACATGGAAATATCTACACCACTATCTGTATAAACATGGAAGTATCTACACCGCTATCTGTATAAACATGGAAATATCTACACCGCTATCTGTATAAACATCGAAATATCTACATCGCTATCTGTATAAACATGGAAATATCTCCACCGCTATCTCTATAAACATGGAAATATCTACACCGCTATCTTTATAAACATGGGAATATCTACACATCTATCCGTATAAACATGGAATTATCTAGAACAATATCTGTGTAAACATGGAAATATCTACACAGCTATCTGTGTAAACATGGAAATCTGTACACCACCATCCGTGTAAAGATGGAAATATCTACACTGCAATCTGTGCAATTATGGAAATAGCTACACAGCTATCTGTATAAACATGGAAATATCTTCACCGCTATCTGTATAAACATGGAAATATCTACAGCGCTATCTGCATAAATATGGAAATATCTACACCGATATCTCTATAAACTTGGAAATGTCTACACCGATATCTGCATAAACTTGGAAATATCTACTTGGCTATCACTATAAACATCGAATTATATACACCGCCATCTGTATAAACACGGAAATACCTTCACAGTCATCTGTATAAACACGGAAATATCTACACCACTATCTGTATAAACATGGAAATATCTACACTGCCATCAGGATAATCATGGAAATATCTACACAGCCGTCTCTATGAACATGGAAATATCTACACCTCCATCTGTATAAACATGGAAATATCCACACCGCTATCTGTGAAAAGATGGAAATATCTACACCGCAGTCTGTGCAAAGATGGAAATATCTACATGACTGTCTGTGTAAACCTGGAAATATCTACACCGCAATCTGTGCAAAGATGGAAATAGCTACACCGCTCTCTGTGGAAACAAGGAAATATCTACAACGCTATCTGTATAAACATGGAAATATCTACACCGCTATCTGTATAAACATGGAAATATCTAAGCCGCCATCTGTATAAACAGGGAAATATCTACACCTACATCTGAATAAACATGGAAATATCTACACCGCTATCTGTATAAATATGGAAATATCTACACCACTATCTCTATAAACATGGAAATATCTCTAACGCTATCTGTATAAAAATGGAAATATCTGTACCGCTATCTGTAAAACCTGGAAATATATACACCGCAGTCTGTATAAATATGGATATATCTCCACCGCTATCTGTATAAACATGGAAATATCTCCACCACTATCTCTATAAACATGGAAATGTCTACACCCCTATCTGTGTAAACATGGAAATACCTTCATGGCTATCTCTATAAACATGGAAATATCTCCACCGCCATCTCTATAAACATGGAAATGTCTACACCCCTATCTGTGTAAACATGGAAATACCTTCATGGCTATCTCTATAAACATGGAAATATCTACACTGGCATCTGTATAAACATGGAAATACCTACAGAGTCATCTGTATAAACATGGAAATATCTACACAGCCATCTGTATAAACATGGAAATATCTCCACCGCCATCTCTATAAACATGGAAATGTCTACACCCCTATCTGTGTAAACATGGAAATACCTTCATGGCTATCTCTATAAACATGGAAATATCTACACTGGCATCTGTATAAACATGGAAATACCTACAGAGTCATCTGTATAAACATGGAAATATCTACACAGTCATCTGTATAAACATGGAAATATCTACACAGCCATCTGTATAAACATGGAAATATCTACACAGCCATCTCTATAAATATGGAAATATCTACACTGCTATCTGTATAAACATGGAAATAACCACACCACTGTCTGTGTAAACATGGAAATACCTTCACCGTTATCTGTATAAACAAGGAAATATCTACAGAGCTATCTGTATAAACATTGAAATATCTCCAACGATATCTGTATAAACATGAAAATATCTACACCGATATCTGTTTAAACATGGAAATGTCTACACCGCTATCTACATGAACATGGAAACATCTACACCGCTTTCTGTATAAACATGGAAATATCCCCACCGCTATCTCTATAAACCTGGAAATATCTACACCGCTATCTGTATAAACATGGAAATATTTGCACCGCTATCTGTATAAACATGGAAATATTTACACCACTATCTGTATAAACGTGGATATATCTACACCGCTGTCTCTATAAACATGGAAATATCTACACCACTGTCTGTATAAACCTCAAAATATCTACACCGCTATCTCTATAAACATAGGAATATCTACACCGCTGTCTCTATAAACATGGAAATATCTACAGCAATATCTGTATAAACATGCAAATATCTACACCGCTGTACCTATAAACATGCAAATATCTACACCGTTGTCTACATAAACTTGGAAATCTCTACACGGCTTTCTCTATAAATTTGGAAATATCTACACCGCTGTCTCTATAAACATGGAAATATCTACACCGCTATATGTATAAACTTGGAAATATCTACACCGCTATCTCTATAAACGTGGGAATATCTACACCGCTATCTGTATAAACGTGGAAATATCTACACTGCTATCTCTGTAAACGTGGAAATACCTACTCCAATTTCTGTATAAATATGGAAATGTCTACACCGCTATGTCTGTAAATGTGTAAACATATAAACCGTTATCTGGGTAAACATGGAGATATTTACACTGCTATCTCTATGAACATGGAAATATTTACAACGCTATCTGTATAAACATGGAAGTATCTCCACTGCTATCTGTATAAACATGGAAATATCTACACCGCTATCTGTATAAACATGGAAATAACAACACCACTATCTGTATAAACATGGAAGTATCTCCACTGCTATCTGTATAAACAAGGAAATACCTACACCGCTGTCAGTATAAACATGGAAATATCTACACCGCTATCTTTATACACATGGAAATATCTACACCGCTATCTGTATAAACATGGAAATATGTATATCACAATCTGTATAAACATGGAAATATCTCCACCGCTGTCTCTATAAACATGGAAATATCTACAACGCTATCTATATAAACATGGGAATATCTACACCTCTATCTCTATAAACATGGAATTATCTACAACACTATCTGTGTAAACATGGAAATATCTACACAGCTATCTGTGTAAACATGGAAATCTGTACACCACCATCCGTGTAAAGATGGAAATATCTACACCGCCATCTGTGCAATTATGGAAATATCTACACCTCCATCTGTATAAACATGGAAATATCTACACCGCTATCTGTGAAATGATGGAAATATCTACAACGCAATCTGTGCAAACATGGAAATATCTACACGACTATCTGTGTAAACCTGGAAATATCTACACTGCAATCTGTGCAAAGATGGAAATAGCTTCACCGCTCTCTGTGTAAACATGGAAATATCTCCACCGCTATCTGTATAAACATGGAAATATCTACACCGCTATCGGTATAAACATGGAAATATCTACGCCGCCATCTGTATAAACAGGGAAATATCTACACCTACATTTGAATAAACATGGAAATATCTACACCGCTACCTACATGAACATGGAAATATCTACCCTGCTTTCTGTATAAACATGGAAATATCCCCACCGCTATCTCTATAAACATGGAAATAACTACACTGCTATCTGTATAAACATGGTAATAGTCACACCACTGTCTGTGTAAACGTGGAAATACCTTCACCATTATCTGTATAAACAAGGAAATATCTACAGAGCTATCTGTATAAACATTGAAAAATCTACAACGATATCTGTATAAACATGGAAATAACTACACCGATATCTGTATAAACATGGAAATATCTACACCGATATCTGTTTAAACATGGAAATATCTACACCGCTATCTACATAAACATGGAAATAACTACACCGCTTTTTGTATAAACATGGAAATATCCCCGCCGCTATCTCTATAAACATGGAAATATCTACACCGCTATCTGTATAAACATGGAAATATTTACACCACTATCTGTATAAACATGGTAATATTTACACCGCTATCTGTGTAAACGTGGATATATCTACACGGCTATCTCTATAAACATGGAAATATCTACACCACTGTCTGTATAAACCTGAAAATATTTACACCGCTATCTCTATAAATATAGAAATAACTACACCTCTGTCTGTATAAACATGGAAATATCTACAGCGATATCTGCATAATCATGCAAATATCTACACCGCTGTCTCTATAAACATGGAAATATCTACACTGCTATGTGTATAAACATGGAAATATCTACACCGCTGTCTCTAAAATCATGGAAATATCTATACCGCTGTATCTATAAACATGCAAATATCTACACCATTGTCTCCATAAACTTGGAAATCTCTACACGGCTCTCTCTATAAATGTGGAAATATCTACACCGCTGTCTCTATAAACATGGAAATATCTGCGCCGCTATCTCTATAAACGTGGAAATATCCACACCGGTGTCTCTGAAAACATGGAAATATCTACACCGCTATATGTATAAACTTGGAAATATCTACACCGCTATCTCTATAAACGTGGAAATATATACACCGCTATGAGTATAAACGTAGAAATATCTTCACCGCTGTCTGTATAAACATGGAAATATCTACACCGCTATCTCTATAAACGTGGAAATATTTACTCCGCTATATGTATAAACGTGGGAATATCTACATCGCTAACTGTATAAACGTGGAAATATCTACACTGCTATCTCTGTAAACGTGGAAATATCTACTCCAATTTCCGCATAAACATGGAAATATCTACACCGCTATCTCTGTAATTGTCTAAACATTTAAACCGTTATCTGTGTAAACATGGAAATATTTACACTGCTATCTCTATGAACATGGAAATATTTACAACGCTGTCTGTATAAACACGGAAGTATCTCCACTGATATCTGTATAAACATGGAAATATCTACACCGCTATCTGTATAAACACGGAAATACCAACACCGCTATCTGTATAAACATGGAAGTATCTCCACTGCTATCTGTATAAACATGGAATTATCTACGCCGCTATCTGTGCAAACATGGAAATATCTACACCAGTATCTCTATAAACATGGAAATATCTACACCGCTATCTGTATAAACAAGGAAATATCTACAACACTATCTGTATAAACCTGGAAATAACTCCACCGCTATCTCTATAAACATGGAAATATGTACACCGCTATCTTTATAAACATGGGAATATCTACACCTCTATCTGTATAAACATGGAATTATCTAAAACACTATCTGTGTAAACATGGAAATATCTACTCAGCTATCTGTGTAAACATGGAAATCTGTACACCACAATCCGTGCAAAGATGGAAATATCTACACCGCAATCTGTGCAATTATGGAAATATCTTCACCGCTATCTGTATAAACATGGAAATATCTACACCGCTATCTGTATAAACATGGAAATAACAACACCGCTATCTGTATAAACATGGAAATACCAACACCGCTATCTGTATAAACATGGAAGTATCTCCATCGCTATCTCTATAAACATGGAAATATCTACACCGCTATATTTATAAACATGGAAATATCTACACCTCTATCTGTATAAACATGGAATTATCTACAACACTATCTGTGTAAACATGGAAATATCTACACAGCTATCTGTGTAAACATGGAAATCTGTACACCACCATCCGTGTAAAGATGGAAATTTCTACACCACAATCTGTGCAATTATGGAAATATCTACACCGCTATCTGTAAAAACATGGAAATATCTACACCGCTATCTGTATAAACATGGAAATATCTACAGCGGTATCTGCATAAATATGGAAATATCTACACCGCTATCTCTATAAACTTGGAAATGTGTACACCGTTATCTGCATAAACTTGGAAATATCTATTGGCTCTCACTATAAACATGGAATTATCTACACCGCCATCTGTATAAACACGGAAATACCTTCACAGTCATCTGTATAAACACGGAAATATCTACACCACTATCTGTATAAACATGGAAATATGTACACTGCCATCAGGATAATCATGGAAATATCTACACAGCCGTCTCTATAAACATGGAAATATCTCCACCACTATCTCTATAAACATGGAAATGTCTACACCCCTATCAGTGTAAACATGGAAATATCTTCATGGCTATCTCTATAAACATGGAAATATCTACACAGACATCTGTATAAACATGGAAATACCTACACAGTCATCTGTCTAAACATGGAAATATCTACACAGTCATCTGTATAAACATGGAAATATCTACAAAGCCATCTGTATAAACATGGAAATATCTACACAGCCATCTCTATAAACATGGAAATATCTACACTGCTATCTGTATAAACATGGAAATAGCCACAACGCTGTCTGTGTAAACATGGAAATACCTTCACCATTATCTGTATTAACAAGGAAATATCTACAGAGCTATCTGTATAAACATTGAAATATCTCCAACGATATCTGTATAAACATGGAAATAACTACACCGATATCTGTATAAACATGGAAATATCTACACCGATATCTGTTTAAACATAGAAATATCTACACCGCTATCTACATAAACTTCGAAATAACTACACCGCTTTTTGTATAAACATGGAAATATCCCCAACGCTATCTCTATAAACATGGAAATATCTACACCGCTATCTGTATAAACATGGAAATATTTACACCACTATCTGTATAAACATGGTAATATTTACACCGCTATCTGTATAAATGTGGATATATCTACACGGCTATCTCTATAAACATGGAAATATCTACACAGCTATCTCTATAAACATGGAAATGTCTACACCCCTATCTGTGTAAACATGGAAATACCTTCATGGCTATCTCTATAAACATGGAAATATCTACACAGACATCTGTATAAACATGGAAATACCTACACTGTCATCTGTTTAAACATGGAAATATCTACACAGTCATCTGTATAACCTTGAAAATATCTACACAGCCATCTGTATAAACATGGAAATATCTACACAGCCATCTCTATAAACATGGAAATATCTACACTGCTATCTGTATAAACATGGAAAAACCACACCACTGTCTGTGTAAACATGGAAATACCTTCACCGTTATCTGTATAAACAAGGAATTATCTACAGAGCTATCTGTATAAACATTGAAATATCTCCAACGATATCTGTATAAACATGGAAATAACTACACCGATATCTGTATAAACATGGAAATATCTACACCGATATCTGTTTAAACATGGAAATATCTACACCGCTATCTACATAAACCTCGAAATAACTACACCGCTTTTTGTATAAACATGGAAATATCCCCAACGCTATCTCTATAAACATGGAAATATCTACACCGCTATCTGTATAAACATGGAAATATTTACACCACTATCTGTATAAACATGGTAATATTTACACCGCTATCTGTATAAATGTGGATATATCTACACGGCTATCTCTATAAACATGGAAATACCTACACCGCTATCTCTATAAACATGGAAATGTCTACACCCCTATCTGTGTAAACATGGAAATACCTTCATGGCTATCTCTATAAACATGGAAATATCTACACAGACATCTGTATAAACATGGAAATACCTACACTGTCATCTGTTTAAACATGGAAATATCTACACAGTCATCTGTATAAACTTGAAAATATCTACACAGCCATCTGTATAAACATGGAAATATCTACACAGCCATCTCTATAAACATGGAAATATCTACACTGCTATCTGTATAAACATGGAAAAACCACACCACTGTCTGTGTAAACATGGAAATACCTTCACCGGTATCTGTATAAACAAGGAAATATCTACAGAGCTATCTGTATAAACATTGAAATATCTCCAACGATATCTGTATAAACATGGAAATATCTACACCGCTATCTGTTTAAACATGGAAATATCTTCACCGCTATCTACATGAACATGGAAATATCTACACCGCTATCTCTATAAACATGGAAATATCTACACCACTGTCTGTATAACCCTGAAAATATCTACACTGCTATCTCTATAAACATAGAAATATCTACACCGCTGTCTGTATAAACATGGAAATATCTACAGCAATATCTGTATAAACATGCAAATATCTACACCGATGTCTATATAAACATGGAAATATCTACACTCTTATGTGTATAAACATGGAAATATCTACAGCGCTGTCTCTAAAAACATGGAAATATCTACACCGCTGTATCTACAAACATGCAAATATCTTCACCGTTGTCTACATAAACTTGGAAATCTCTACACGGCTATCTCTATAAATGTGGAAATATCTACACCGCTGTCTCTATAAACATGGAAATATCTACACCGCTATCTCTATAAACGTGGAAATATCTACACCGGTGTCTCTGTAAACATGGAAATATCTACACCGCTATATGTATAAACATGGAAATATCTACACCGCTATCTCTATAAACGTGGGAATATCTACACCGCTATCTGTATAAACGTGGAAATATCTACACTGCTATCTCTGTAAACGTGGAAATATCTACTCCATTTTCTGTATAAACATGGAAATATCTACACCGCTATCTCTGTAAATGTGTAAACACATAAACCGTTATCTGTGTAAACATGGAGATATTTACACTGCTATCTCTATGAACATGGAAATATTTTCAACGCTATCTGTATAAACATGGAAGTATCTCCACTGCTATCTGTACAAACATGGAAATATCTACACCGCTATCTGTATAAACATGGAAATAACAACACCGCTATCTTTATAAACATGGAAATATCTACACCGCTATCTGTATAAACATGGAAATATCTACATCACTATCTCTATAAACCTGGAAATATCTCCACCGCTATCTCTATAAACATGGAAATATCTACACCGCTATCTTTATAAACATGGGAATATCTACACCTCTATCTGTATAAACATGGAATTATCTACAACACTATCTGTGTAAACATGGAAATATCTACACAGCTATCTGTGTAAACATGGAAATCTGTACACCACCATCCGTGTAAAAATGGAAATATCTACACCGCAATCTGTGCAATTATGGAAATATCTACACTGTTATCTGTATAAACATAGAAATATCTACACCACTGTCTGTATAAACATGGAAATATCTACAGCAATATCTGTATAAACATGCAAATATCTACACCGCTGTCTCTGTAAACATGGAAATATCTACACTGCTATGTGTATAAACATGGAAATATCTACAGCGCTGTCTCTGAAAACATGGAAATATCTACACCGCTGTATCTATAAACATGCAAATATCTACACCGTTGTGTACATAAACTTGGAAATCTCTACACGGCTATCTCTATAAATGTGGAAATATCTACACCGCTGTCTCTATAAACATGGAAATATCTACACCGCTATCTCTACAAACGTGGAAATATTTACACCGCTTTATGTATAAACGCGGGAATATCTACATCGCTAACTGTATAAACTTGGAAATATCTACACTGCTATCTCTGTAAACGTGGAAATATCTACTCCAATTTCCGTATAAACATGGAAATATCTACACCGCTATCTCTGTAAATGTGTAAACATTTAAACCGTTATCTGTGTAAACATGGAAATATTTACACTGCTATCTCTATGAACATGGAAATATTTACAACGCTCTCTGCATAAACACGGAAGTATCTCCAATGATATCTGTATAAACATGGAAATACCTACACCGCTATCTGTGAAAAGATGGAAATATCTACACCGCAGTCTGTGCAAAGATGGAAATATCTACACGACTATCTGTGTAAACCTGCAAATATCTACACCGCAATCTGTGCAAAGATGGAAATAGCTACACCGCTATCTGTGTAAACAAGGAAATATCTACACCGCTATCTGTATAAACATGGAAATATCTACACCGCTATCTGTATAAACTTGGAAATATCTACAGCGCTATCTGCATAAATATGGAAATATCTACACCGCTGTCTCTATTAACTTGGAAATGCCTACACCGTTATCTGCATAAACTTGGAAATATCTACTTGGCTATCTCTATAAACATGGAATTATCTATACCGCACTCTGTGCAATTATGGAAATATCTACACCGCTATCTGTATAAACAGGGAAATATCTACACCTACCTCTGAATAAACATGGAAATATCTGCACCACTATCTGTATAAACATGGAAATATCTCCACCGCTATCTGTATAAAAATGGAAATATCTGTACCGCTATCTGTAAAACCTGGAAATATATACACCGCAGTCTGTATAAACATGGATATATCTCCACCGCTGTCTGTATAAACATGGAAATATCTCTACCACTATCTCTATAAACATGGAAATGTCTACACCCCTATCTGTGTAAACATGGAAATATCTTCATGGCTATCTCTGTGAACATGGAAATATCTACACAGACATCTGTATAAACATGGAAATACCTACACAGTCATCTGTATAAACATCGAAATATCTACACAGTCATCTGTATAAACATGGAAATATCTACAAAGCCATCTGTATAAACATGGAAATATCTACACAGCCATCTCTATAAACATGGAAATATCTACACTGCTATCTGTATAAACATGGAAATAGCCACACCACTGTCTGTGTAAACATGGAAATACCTTCACCATTATCTGTATAAACAAGGAAATATCTACAGAGCTATCTGAATAAACATTGAAATATCTCCAACGATATCTGTATAAACATGGAAATAACTACACCGATATCTGTTTAACCATGGAAATATCTACACCGCTATCTACATGAACATGGAAATATCTACACTGCTTTCTGTATAAACATGGAAATATCCCCACAGCTATCTCTATAAACACGGAAATATCTACACCGCTATCTGTATAAATATGGAGATATTTACACCACTATCTGTATAAACATGGAAATATCTACACTGCCATCAGGATAATCATGGAAATATCTACACAGCCACCTCTATAAACATGGAAATATCTACACTTCCATCTGTATAAACATGGAAATACATACACCGCTATCTGTGAAAAGATGGAAATATCTACACCGCAATCTGTGTAAAGATGGAAATATCTACACGACTATCTGTGTAAACCTGCAAATATCTACACCGCAATCTGTGCAAAGATGCAAATAGCTACAACGCAATCTGTGTAAACAAGGAAATATCTACACCGCTATCTGTATAAACATGGAAATATCTACACCGCTATCTGTATAAACATGGAAATATCTACATCGTTATCTGTATAAACCTGGAAATATCTCCACCGCTATCTCTATAAACATGGAAATATCTACACCGCTATCTTTATAAACATGGGAATATCTACACCTCTATCTGTATAAACATGGAATTATCTACAACACTATCTGTGAAAACATGGAAATATCTACACAGCTATCTGTGTAAACATGGAAATCTTTTCACCACCATCCGTGTATAGATGGAAATATCTCCACCGCACTCTGTGCAATTATGGAAATATCTACACCGCTATTTGTATAAACATGGAAATATCTACACCGCTATTTGTATAAACTTGGAAATATCTACAGCGCTATCTGCATAAATATGGAAATATCTACATCGCTATCTCTATAAACTTGGAAATGTCTACACCGTTATCTGCATAAACTTGGAAATATCTACTTGGCTATCTCTATAAACATGGAATTATCTACACCGCCATCTGTATAAACACGGAAATACCTTCACAGTCATCTGTATAAACACGGAAATATCTACACCACTATCTGTATAAACGTGGAAATATCTACACTGCCATCAGGATAATCATGGAAATATCTACACAGCCGTCTCTATAAACATAGAAATATCTACACCTCCATCTGCATAAACATGGAAATATCTACACCGCTTTCTGTGAAAAGATGGAAATATCTACACCGCAATCTGTGCAAAGATGGAAATATCTACACGACTATCTGTGTAAACCTGGAAATATCTACACCGTAATCTGTGCAAAGATGGAAATAGCTACACGGCTCTCTGTGTAAACATGGAAATATCTACACCGCTGTCTGTATAAACATGGAAATATCTACACCGCTATCAGTATAAACATGGAAATATCTACGCCGCCATCTGTATAAACAGGGAGATATCTACACCTACATCTGAATAAACATGGAAATATCTACACCGCTATCTGTATAAATATGGAAATATCTACACCGCTATCTCTATAAACATGGAAATATCTCCACCGCTATCTGTATAAAAATGGAAATATCTGTACCGCTATCTGTAAAACCTGGAAATATATACACCGCAGTCTGTGTAAATATGGATATATCTCCACCGCTATCTGTATAAACATGGAAATATCTCCACCACTATCTCTATAAACATGGAAATGTCTACACCCCTATCTGTGTAAACATGGAAATACCTTCATGGCTATCTCAATAAATATGGAAATATCTCCACCGCTATCTCTATAAACATGGAAATGTCTACACCCCTATCTGTGTAAACATGGAAATACCTTCGTGGCTATCTCTATAAACATGGAAATATCTACACAGACATCTGTATAAACATGGAAATACCTACACCGCTATCTGTGAAAAGATGGAAATATCTACACCGCAATCTGTGCAAAGATGGAAATATCTACACGACTATCTGTGTAAACCTGCAAATATCTACACCGCAATCTGTGCAAAGATGCAAATAGCTACACCGCAATCTGTGTAAACAAGGAAGTATCTACACCGCTATCTGTATAAACATGGAAATATCTAAACCGCTATCTGTATAAACATGGAAATATCTACATCGCTATCTGTATAAACCTGGAAATATCTCCACCGCTATCTCTGTAAACATGGAAATATCTACACCGCTATCTTTATAAACATGGGAATATCTACACCTCTATCTGTATAAACATGGAATTATCTACAACACTATCTGTGAAAACATAGAAATATCTACACTGCTATCTGTGTAAACATGGAAATCTGTACACCACCATCCGTGTAAAGATGGAAATATCTCCACCGCACTCTGTGCAATTATGGAAATATCTACACCGCTATTTGTATAAACATGGAAATATCTACACCGCTATTTGTATAAACTTGGAAATATCTACAGCGCTATCTGCATAAATATGGAAATATCTACATCGCTATCTCTATAAACTTGGAAATGTCTACACCGTTATCTGCATAAACTTGGAAATATCTACTTGGCTATCTCTATAAACATGGAATTATCTACACCGCCATCTGTATAAACACGGAAATACCTTCACGGTCATCTGTATAAACACGGAAATATCTACACCACTATCTGTATAAACGTGGAAATATCTACACTGCCATCAGGATAATCATAGAAGTATCTACACAGCCGTCTCTATAAACATGGAAATATCTACACCTCCATCTGTATAAACATGGAAATATCTACACCGCTATCTGTGAAAAGATGGAAATATCTACACCGCAATCTGTGCAAAGATGGAAATATCTACATGACTATCTGTGTAAACCTGGAAATATCTACACCGCAATCTGTGCAAAGATGGAAATAGCTACACGGCTCTCTGTGTAAACATGGAAATATCTACACCGCTGTCTGTATAAACATGGAAATATCTACACCGCTATCTGCATAAACATGGAAATATCTACGCCGCCATCTGTATAAACAGGGAGATATCTACACCTACATCTGAATAAACATGGAAATATCTACACCGCTATCTGTATAAATATGGAAATATCTACACCGCTATCTCTATAAACATGGAAATATCTCCACCGCTATCTGTATAAAAATGGAAATATCTGTACCGCTATCTGTAAACCCTGGAAATATATACACCGCAGTTTGTATAAATATGGATATATCTCCACCGCTATCTGTATAAACATGGAAATATCTCCACCACTATCTCTATAAACATGGAAATGTCTACACCCCTATCTGTGTAAACATGGAAATACCTTCATGGCTATCTCTATAAACATGGAAATATCTACACCGCAATCTGTGAAAACATGGAAATATCTACACCAATATCTGTAAAAACATGGAAATAACTACACCGCTATCTGTATAAACATGGAAATATCTACACCGTGATCTGTATAAACATGGAAATATCTACAGCGCCTTCTCTATAAACATTGAAATATCTACACTGCCATCTGTAAAAATATGGAAATATCTACACAGTCATCTGAATAAACATGGAAATAACTACACCACCATCTGTGTAAACATGGAAATACCTACAATACCATCTGTATACACATGGAAATATCTACACAGACATCTGTATGAATATGGAAATATCTACACCGCCATCTGTATAAACATGGAAATATCTACACTGCCATCTGTAGAAAGATGGAAATATCTACACCGCTGTCTCTATAAATATGGAAATATCTACACCGCCATCTCTATAAACATGAAAATATCTACACTACCATCTCCATAAAGATGGAAGTATCTACTCCGCCATGTGTATAAACACGGAAATATCTACACCACCATCTGTGCAAACATGGAAATATCTACACCGCTGTCTGTATAAACATGGAAATATCTACACCGCTATCTCTATAAACATGGAAATATCCACACAGCGATCTGTGTAAACATGGAAATATGTACACCGCGATCTGTATAAACATGGAAATATATTCACCACGATCTGTAAACATGGAAATATCTACACCGCTATCTGTATAAACATGGTAATATCTACACCACCATCTATATAAACATGGAAATATCTACACCGCCATCTGTATAAACATGGAAATATCTACAATGCCATCTGTAGAAAGATGGAAATATCTACACCGCAATCTGTGTAAACAAGGAAATATCTACACCGCTATCTGTATAAACATGGAAATATCTACACCGCGATCTGTATAAACATGGAAATATCTACAGCGCCATCTCTATAAACATTGAAATATCTACACTGCCATCTGTAAAAACATGGAAATATCTACACAGTCATCTGAATAAACATGGAAATATCTACACCACCATCTGTATAAACATGGAAGTATCTTCACCGCTATCTGTATAAACACGGAAATATCTACACCACCATCTGCATGTCCATGGAAATATCTACGACGCCATCTGTATAAACATGGAAATATGAACACGGCCATCTGTGTATAGATGGAAATATCAGCACCGCCATCTGTACAAACATGGAAATATCTACACCGCTATCTCTATAAACATTGAAATATCTGCACTGCCATCTGTAAAAACATGGAAATACCTATATAGTCATCTGTATAAAAATGGAAATATATACAATGACATCTGTAGAAAGATGGAAATATCTACACCGCAATCTGTGTAAACATGGAAATATCTACACCGATATCTGTAAAAACATGGAAATTTCTACACCACTATCTGTATAAACATGGAAATATCTACACTGCGATCTGTATAAACATGGAAATATCTACACCGCTATCTGTATAAACATGGAAATATCTACACCGCGATCTGTATAAACATGGAAATATCTACACCGCTATCTGTATAAACATGGAAATATCTACACCGCTATCTGTATAAACATGGAAATACCTACACAGCTATCTCCTTAAAAATGGAAATATCTACACCGCCATCTGTATAAACACGGAAATACCTACAAAGTCATCTGTATAAAGATGGAAATACCTGCACAGCCATCTGTATAAACATGGAAATATCTACACAGCCATTTGTATATACTTGGAAATAGCTACACTGCTATCTGTATAAACATGGAAATAACTACACCGCTATTTGTATAAACAAGGAAATATCTACACCGTGATCTGTATAAACATGGAAATATCTACACTGCCATCTCTATAAACATGGAAATATCTACACCCTTATCTGTATAAACATGGAAATATCCACAACGCTATCTCTATAAACATGGAAAAATCAACACCGCTATCTCTATGAACATGGAATTATCTACACCGCCATCTCTATAAAAATGGAAATATCTACACCACGATCAGTATAAACATGGAAATAACTACACCGCTATCTGTATAAACATGGAAATATCTCCACTGCTATCTCTATAAACATCGAAATATCTACACCGCCATCTGTATAAACATGGAAATATATACACTGCCATCTGTATAAACATGGAAATATCTACACAGCCATGTGTACATACATGGAAATATTTACACCACTATCTATATAAACATGGGAATAACTACACCGCTATCTGTATAAACATGGAAATATCTACACCGCGGTTTTCATAAACATGGAAATATCTACACCGCTATCTGTATAAACATGGTAATATCTACACCACCATCTATATAAACATGGAAATATCTACACCGCCATCTGTATAAACATGGAAATATGTACAATGCCATCTGTAGAAAGATGGAAATAACTACACCGCAATCGGTGTAAACATGGAAATATCTACACCGCGATCTGCATAAATTTGGAAATATCTACACCGCGATCTGTATAAACATGGAAATATCTACACCGCTATCTGTATAAACATGGAAATATCTACACAGCTATCTCTATAAACATGGAAATATCTACACCGCCATCTGTATAAACATGGAAATACCTACAAAGTCATCTGTATATACATGGAAATATCTACAAAGCCATCTGTATAAACTTGGAAATATCTACAAAGCCATCTGTATATACATGGAAATATCTACACCACTATCTGTATAAACATGGAAATAACTACACCGATATTTGTATAAACAAGGATATATTTACACCGTGATCTGTATAAACATGGAAATATTTACACTGCTATCTGTATAATCATGGAAATTTCTACACCGTTATCTGTATAAACATGGAAATATCTACACCACCATCTATATAAACATGGAAATATCTACACCACCATCTGTATAAACATGGAAATATCTACAATGCCATCTGTATACACATGGAAATACCTACACGGCAATCTGTGTATAGATGGAAACATCAACACCGCCATCTGTACAAACTTGGAAATATCTACACTGCTATCTCTATAAACATGGAAATATCTACACTGCGGTCTGTATAAACATGGAAATATCTACACCGGTATCTGTATAAACATGGAAATATCTACACCGCGATCTGTACAAATATGGAAATATCTACACCACGATCTGTATAAACATGGAAATATATGCACCGCTATCTCTATAGACATGGAAATATCTACAAAGCCATCTGTATAAACATGGAAATACCTACACAGTCATGTGTGGGAACATGGAAATATCTACACTGGATCTGTATAAACATAGAAATATCTACACAGCCCTCTGAATAAATATGGAGATAACTGCATAGGCATCTGTATAAACATGGAAATATCTGCAACACTATCTGTATAAACATGGAAATACCTACACTGCTGTCTCTATAAACATGGAAATATGTAAACCGCTATGTGTATAAACATGGAAATATCTCCACTGCTGTCTGTATAAACATGGAAATATCTCCACCGTTATCTGTATAAACATAGAAATATCTACAGCGCCATCTCTATAAACATTGAAATATCTACTATGCAATCTGTAAAAACATAGAAATATCTACATAGTCATCTGAATAAACATGGAAATATCTACACCACCATCTGTATAAACATGGAAACACCTACAATACCATCTGTATACACCTGTAAATATCTACACAGACATGTGTATAAATATGGAAATATCTACACCGCCATCTGTATAAACATGGAAATATCTACACTGCCATCTGTAGAAAGATGGAAATATCTACACCACTATCTCTATAAATATGGAAATATCCCTACCGCCATCTCTATAAACATGAAAATATCTACACTGCCATCTCCATAAACATGGAATTATCTACTCCGCCATGTGTATAAACACGGAAATATCTACACCACCATCTGTGAAAACATGGAAATATCTACACCGCAATCTGTATAAACATGGAAATATCTACACTGCCATCTGCATGTCCATGGAAATATCTACGCTGCCATCTGTATAAACATGGAAATATCTACACGGCCATCTCTGTATTGATGGAAATATCAACACCGCCACCTGTACAAACATGGAAATATCTGCACCGCTATCTCTATAAACATGGAAATATCTGCACTGCCATCTGTGAAAACATGGAAATACCTATACAGTCATCTGTATAAACATGGAAATATCTACAATGCCATCTGTATACACATGGAAATATCTACACAGCCATCTGTATAAACAGGTAAATATTTACACTGCTATCTCTGTAAACATGGAAATATCTACACCGCCATCTCTATAAACATGAAAATATCTAAACTGCCATCTCCATAAACATGGAAGTAACTACTCCGCCATCTGTATAAACATGGAAACATCTAAACCGCCATCAGTGTGAATGAGGAAATATCTACAATGCCATCTGTATAAAGATATAAATATCTGCACCGCGAGCTGTATAAACATGGAAATATCTACATCGCTATCTGTATAAACGTGGAAATACCAACACCGCTATCGGTATCAACATGGAAATATCTACAACGCCGTCTATATAAACATGGAAATATCTACACCGCTATGTCTATAAACATGGAAATACCTACACCGCTATCTCCATAAACATGGAAATATCTACACCGCTATCTGTATAAACATGGAAATATCTACACCGCTATCTGTATAAACATGGAAATATCTACCCCGCAATCTGTATGAACATGGAAATATCTACTCCCCGATCTGTATAAACATGGAGATATCTTCACCACGATCTGTATAAACATGGAAATATCTACACCACTATCTGTATAAACATGGTAATATCTACACCACCATCTATATAAACATGGAAATATCTACACCGCCATCTGTATAAACATGGAAATATCTACAATGCCATCTATAGAAAGATGGAAATATCTACACCGCAATCTGTGAAAACATGGAAATATCTACACCAATATCTGTAAAAACATGGAAATATCTACACCGCTATCTGTATAAACATGGAAATATCTGCACCGCCATCTACATATCCATGGAAATATCTGCGCCACCACCTGTATAAACATGGAAATATCTACACGGTCATCTGTGTATAGATGGAAATATCAACACCGCCATCTGTACAAACATGGATATATCTGTGCAGCTATCCGTATAAACATGGAAATATCTACACCGCGGTCTGTATAAACATGGAAATATCTACACCGTGATCTGTATAAACATGGAAATATTTACGCCGCTATCTGTATAAACTTGGAAACTTCTACACCGTTATCTGTATAAATATGGAAATATCTGCACCGCTATCTCTATAAACTTGGAAATATCTACACCGCCATCTGAATAAACATGGAAATATCTATACAGTCATCTGTGTAAACATGGAAATATCTACATCACCATCTGTATAAACGTGGATATATCTACAATGCCATCTGTATTCACATGGAAATAACTACACGGCAATCTGTGTATAGATGGAAACATCAACACCGCCATCTGTACAAACATGGAAATATCTACACTGCTATCTCTATAAACATGGAAATATCTACACTGCGGTCTGTATAAACATGGAAATATCTACGCCGGTGTCTGTTGATACATGGAAATATCTACAGCGCCATCTCTATAAACATTGAAATATCTACACTGCCATCTGCAAAAACATGGAAATATCTACACAGTCATCTGAATAAACATGGAAATATCTACACCACCATCTGTATAAACATGGAAATATCTACACCGCTATCTGTATAAACACGGAAATATATACACCACCATCTGTGTAAACATGGAAATATCTACACCGCTATCTGTATAAACATGAAAATATCTACACCACCATCTGCATGTCCATGGAAATATCTACGCCGCCATCTGTATAAACATGGAAATATCTACACGGCCATCTGGGAATAGATGGAAATATCAACACCGCCATCTGTACAAACATGGAAATATCTACACCGCTATCTCTATAAACATGGAATTATCTGCACTGCCATCTGTAAAAACATGGAAATACCTATACAGTCATCTGAATAAACATGGAAATATCTACAATGCCATCTGTATACACATGGAAATATCTACACAGCCATCTGTAAAAACATGTAAATATCTACACTGCTATCTCTATAAACATGGAAATATCTACACCGCCATCTCCATAAACATGAAAATATCTACACTGCCATCTGCATAAATATGGAACTAACTACTCCGCCATCTGTATAAACATGGAAACATCTACACCGCCGTCTGTGTGAATAAGGAAATATCTACAATGCCATCTGTATAAAGATATAAAAACCTGCACCGCGAGCTGTATAAACATGGAAATATCTACTTCGCTATCTGTATAAACGTGGAAATACCAACACCGCTATCAGTATAAACATGGAAATATCTACAACGCCATCTATGTAAACATGGAAATACCTACACCGCTATGTCTAAATACATGGAAATACCTACACCGCTATCTCTATAAACATGGAAATATCTGCACCGCTATCTGTATAAACATGGAAATATCTACATCGCGATCTGTATAAACATGGGAATATCTACACCGCGATCTGTATAAACATGGAAATATCTTCACCACCATCTGTACAAACATGGAAATATCTACACCGCTATCTCTATAAACATGGAAATATCTGCAATGCCATCTGTAAAAACATGGAAATACCTATACAGTCATCTGTATAAAAATGGAAATATCTACAATGCCATCTGTATACACATGGAAATATCTACACAGCCATCTGTATAAACATGTAAATATCTACACTGCTATCTCAATAAACATGGAAATATCTACACCTCCATCTCTATAAACATGAATATATCTACACTGCCATCTCCAAAAACATGGAACTAACTACTCCGCCATCTGTATAAACATGGAAACATCTACACCGCCATCTGTGTGAATAAGGAAATATCTACAATGCCATCTGTATAAAGATATAAATATCTGCACCGCGAGCTGTATAAACATGGAAATACCTACATCGCTATCTGTATAAACGTGGAAATACCAACACCGCTTTCAGTTTAAACATGGAAATATCTACAACGCCATCTATATAAACATTGAAATATCTACACCGCTATGTCTATAAACATGGAAATACCTACACCGCTATCTCTATAAACATGGAAATATCTACACCGCTATCGGTATAAACATGGAAATATCTACAAGGCTATCTGTATAAACATGGAAATATCTACAACGCGATCTGTATAAACATGGAAATATCTACACCGCGATCTGTATAAACATGGAAATATCTTCACCACGATCTGTATAAACATGGAAATACCTACACCGCCATCTGTATAAACATGGAAATATCTACACCACCATCTATATAAACATGGAAATATCTACAACGCCATCTGTATAAACATGGAAATATCTACAATGACATCTGTAGAAAGATGGAAGTATCTACACCGCAAGCTGTGTAAACATGGAAATATCTACACCGATATCTGTAAAAACATGGAAATATCTACACCGCTATCTGTATAAACATGGAAATATCTACACCGCGATCTGTATAAACATGGAAATATCTACACTGCCATCTCTATAAACATGGAAATATCTACACCCTTATCTGTATAAACATGGAAATATCCACACCACTATCTCTATAAACATGGAAAAATCAACACCGCTATCTCTATGAACATGGAATTAACTACACAGCCATCTCTATAAAAATGGAAATATCTACTCCACGATCAGTATAAAGATGGAAATATGTACACCGCTATCTGTATAAACATGGAAATATCTCCACTGCTATCTCTATAAACATAGAAATATCTACACCGCCATCTGTATAAACATGGAAATATCCACACCGCCATCTGTATAAACATGGAAATATCTACACAGCCATGTGTACATACATGGAAATATTTACCCCGCTATCTATATAAACATGGAAATACCTACACCGCTATCTGTATAAACATGGAAATATCTACACCGCGGTCTTCATATACATGGAAATATCTACACCGCTATCTGTATAAACATGGTAATATCTACACCACCATCCATATAAACATGGAAATATCTACACCGCCATCTGTATAAACATGGAAATATCTACAATGCCATCTGTAGAAAGATGGAAATAACTACACCGCAATCGGTGTAAACATGGAAATATCTACACCGATATCTATAAAAACATGGAAATATCTACACCGCTATCTGTATAAACATGGAAATATCTACACCGCGATCTGCATAAACATGGAAATATCTACACCGCGATCTCTATAAACATGGAAATACCTACACAGCTATCTCCATAAAAATGGAAATATCTACACCGCCATCTGTATAAACACGGAAATACCTACAAAGTCATCTGTATAAAGATGGAAATACCTGCACAGCCATCTGTATAAACATGGAAATATCTACACAGCCATTTGTATATACTTGGAAATAGCTACACTGCTATCTGTATAAACATGGAAATAACTACACCGCTATTTGTATAAACAAGGAAATATCTACACCGTGATCTGTATAAACATGGAAATATCTACACTGCCATCTCTATAAACATGGAAATATCTACACCCTTATCTGTATAAACATGGAAATATCCACAACGCTATCTCTATAAACATGGAAAAATCAACACCGCTATCTCTATGAACATGGAATTATCTACACCGCCATCTCTATAAAAATGGAAATATCTACACCACGATCAGTATAAACATGGAAATATCTACACCGCTATCTGTATAAACATGGAAATATCTCCACTGCTATCTCTATAAACATCGAAATATCTACACCGCCATCTGTATAAACATGGAAATATATACACCGCCATCTGTATAAACATGGAAATATCTACACAGCCATGTGTACATACATGGAAATATTTACACCGCTATCTATATAAACATGGGAATAACTACACCGCTATCTGTATCAACATGGAAATATCTACACCGCGGTTTTCATAAACATGGAAATATCTACACCGCTATCTGTATAAACATGGTAATATCTACACCACCATCTATATAAACATGGAAATATCTACACCGCCATCTGTATAAACATGGAAATATCTACAATGCCATCTGTAGAAAGATGGAAATAACTACAGCGCAATCGGTGTAAACATGGAAATATCTACACCGATATCTGTAAAAACATGGAAATATCTACACCGCTATCTGTATAAACATGGAAATATCTACACCGCGATCTGCATAAATTTGGAAATATCTACACCGCGATCTGTATAAACATGGAAATATCTACACCGCTATCTGTATAAACATGAAAATATCTACACAGCTATCTCTATAAACATGGAAATATCTACACCGCCATCTGTATAAACATGGAAATACCTACAAAGTCATCTGTATATACATGGAAATATCTACAAAGCCATCTGTATATACATGGAAATATCTACACCACTATCTGTATAAACATGGAAATAACTACACCGCTATTTGTATAAACAAGGAAATATTTACACCGTGATATGTATAAACATGGAAATATTTACACTGCTATCTGTATAATCATGGAAATTTCTACACCGTTATCTGTATAAACATGGAAATATCTACACCACCATCTATATAAACATGGAAATATCTACGCCACCATCTGTATAAACATGGAAATATCTACAATGCCATCTGTATACACATGGAAATACCTACACGGCAATCTGTGTATAGATGGAAACATCAACACCGCCATCTGTACAAACTTGGAAATATCTACACTGCTATCTCTATAAACATGGAAATATCTACACTGCGGTCTGTATAAACATGGAAATATCTACACCGGTATCTGTATAAACATGGAAATATCTACACCGCGATCTGTACAAATATGGAAATATCTACACCACGATCTGTATAAACATGGAAATATATGCACCGCTATCTCTATAGACATGGAAATATCTACACTGCGGTCTGTATAAACATGGAAATTTCTACACCACGATCTGTATAAACATGGAAAGATTTACACCGCTATCTGTATAAACATGGAAATATCTACACCGCTATCTCTATAAACATGGAAATATCAACAAAGCCATCTGTATAAACATGGAAATACCAACACAGTCATGTGTAGGAACATGGAAATATCTACACCGCAATCTGTATAAACATGGAAATATCTACACCACGATCTGCATAACATGGAAATATCTACACCGCTTTCTGTATAAATATGGAAATACCTACACACCTATCTCTATAAACATGGAAATATCTGCACCGCAATCTGTATAAACATGGAAATACCTACAAAGTCATCTGTTTAAACATGGAAATATCTACACAGCCATCTGTATAAACATGGAAATATCTACAGAGCCGTCTGTATATACATGGAAATATCTACACGGCTATCTGTATAAACATGGAAATAAATACACCACTATTTGTATAAACAAGGAAATATCTACACCACCATCTGTTTAAACATGGAAATATCTACAGAGACATCTGTTTATACATGGAAATATCTACACCGCTTTCTGTATAAACATGGAAATATCTTCACTGCCATCTGTAAAAACATGGAAATACCTACACAGTCATCTGTATAAACATGGAAATATCTACAATGCCATCTGTATACACATGGAAATATCTACACAGCCATCTGTATAAACATGTAAATAACTACACTGCTATCTCTATAAACATGGAAATATCTACAACGTCATCTCTATAAACATGAAAATACCTACACTGCCATCTCCATAAACATGGAACTAACTACTCCGCCATCTGCATAAACATGGAAACATCTACACCGCCATCTGTGTGAATAAGGAAATATCTACAATGCCATCTGTATAAAAATATATATATCGGCACCGCGAGCTGTATAAACATGGAAATATCTACATCGCTATCTGTATAAACGTGGAAATAGCAACACTGCTATCATTATAAACATGGAAATATATACAACGCCATCTATATAAACATGGAAATATCTACACCGCTATGTCTATAAAAATGGAAATACCTACACCGCTATCTCTATAAACATGGAAATATCCACACCGCCATCTGCATATCCATGGAAATATCTACAACGCCATCTGTATAAAGATGGAAATATCTTCACGGCAATCTGTGTACAGATGGAAATATCAACACCGCCATCTGTACAAACATGGAAATATCTACACCGCTATCTGTATAAACATAGAAATACCGACACTGCAGTCTGTATAAACATGGAAATATCTACACCGCTATGTCTTTAAACATGGAAATACCTACACCGCTATCTCTATAAACATGGAAATATCCACACCGCCATCTGCATATCCATGGAAATATCTACAACGCCATCTGTATAAAGATGGAAATATCTACACGGAAATCTGTGTACAGATGGAAATATCAACACCGCCATCTGTACATACATGGAAATGTCTACACTGCTATCTGTATAAACATAGAAATACCTACACTTCAGTCTGTATAAACATGGAAATATCTACTCCGGTATCTGTATATACATGGAAATATCTACCCCACGATCTGAATAAACATGGAAATATATACACCGCTATCTGTATAAACATGGAAATATCTGCACCGCTATCTCTATAAACATGGAAATTTCTACACCGCCATCTGAATAAACATGGAAATACCTACAAAGTCATCTGTATAAACATGGAAATATCTACACAGCCATCTGTATAAACATGGAAATATCTACACCGCCATCTGTATATACATGGAAATATCTACACCGCTATCCCTATAAACATGGAAATATCTACACTGCCATCTGTATAAACATGGAAATGTCTACACTGCGGTCTGTATAAACATGGAAATTTCTACACCACGATCTGTATAAACATGGAAAGATTTACACCGCTATCTGTATAAACATGGAAATATCTACACCGCTATCTCTATAAACATGGAAATATCTACAAAGCCATCTGTATAAACATGGAAATACCAACACAGTCATGTGTAGGAACATGGAAATATCTACACCGCTATCTGTATAAACATGGAAATATCTACACCGCGATCTGTATAACATGGAAATATCTACACCGCTTTCTGTATAAATATGGAAATACCTACACACCTATCTCTATAAACATGGAAATATCTACACCGCAATCTGTATAAACATGGAAATACCTACAAAGTCATCTGTTTAAACATGGAAATATCTACACAGCCATCTGTATAAACATGGAAATATCTACAGAGCCGTCTGTATATACATGGAAATATCTACACCGCTATCTGTATAAACATGGAAATAAATACACCACTATTTGTATAAACAAGGAAATATCTACACCACCATCTGTTTAAACATGGAAATATCTACAGAGACATCTGTTTATACATGGAAATATCTACACCGCTATCTGTATAAACATGGAAATATCTACACTGCCATATGTAAAAACATGGAAATACCTATACAGTCATCTGTATAAACATGGAAATATCTACAATGCCATCTGTATACACATGTAAATATCTACACTGCTATCTCTATAAGCATGGAAATATCTACAACGCCATCTCTATAAATATGAAAATATCTACACTGCCATCTCCATAAACATGGAACTAACTACTACGCCATCTGCATAAACATGGAAACATCTACACGGCCATCTGTGTGAATAAGGAAATATCTACAATGCCATCTGTATAAAAATATATATATCTGCACCGCGATCTCTATAAACATGGAAATATCTACATCGCTATCTGTATAAACGTGGAAATAGCAACACTGCTATCATTATAAACATGGAAATATCTACAACGCCATCTATATAAACATGGAAATATCTACACCGCTATGTCTATAAACATGGAAATACCTACACCGCTATCTCTATAAACATGGAAATATCCACACCGCCATCTGCATATCCATGGAAATATCTACAACGCCATCTGTATAAAGATGGAAATATCTTCACGGCAATCTGTGTACAGATGGAAATATCAACACCGCCATCTGTACAAACATGGAAATATCTACACCGCTATCTGTATAAACATAGAAATACCGACACTGCAGTCTGTATAAACATGGAAATATCTACACCGCTATGTCTTTAAACATGGAAATACCTACACCGCTATCTCTATAAACATGGAAATATCCACACCGCCATCTGCATATCCATGGAAATATCTACAACGCCATCTGTATAAAGATGGAAATATCTACACGGAAATCTGTGTACAGATGGAAATATCAACACCGCCATCTGTACATACATGGAAATGTCTACACTGCTATCTGTATAAACATAGAAATACCTACACTTCAGTCTGTATAAACATGGAAATATCTACTCCGGTATCTGTATATACATGGAAATATCTACCCCACGATCTGAATAAACATGGAAATATATACACCGCTATCTGTATAAACATGGAAATATCTGCACCGCTATCTCTATAAACATGGAAATTTCTACACCGCCATCTGAATAAACATGGAAATACCTACAAAGTCATCTGTATAAACATGGAAATATCTACACAGCCATCTGTATAAACATGGAAATATCTACACCGCCATCTGTATATACATGGAAATATCTACACCGCTATCCCTATAAACATGGAAATATCTACACTGCCATCTGTATAAACATGGAAATGTCTACACTGCGGTCTGTATAAACATGGAAATTTCTACACCACGATCTGTATAAACATGGAAAGATTTACACCGCTATCTGTATAAACATGGAAATATCTACACCGCTATCTCTATAAACATGGAAATATCTACAAAGCCATCTGTATAAACATGGAAATACCAACACAGTCATGTGTAGGAACATGGAAATATCTACACCGCTATCTGTATAAACATGGAAATATCTACACCGCGATCTGTATAACATGGAAATATCTACACCGCTTTCTGTATAAATATGGAAATACCTACACACCTATCTCTATAAACATGGAAATATCTACACCGCAATCTGTATAAACATGGAAATACCTACAAAGTCATCTGTTTAAACATGGAAATATCTACACAGCCATCTGTATAAACATGGAAATATCTACAGAGCCGTCTGTATATACATGGAAATATCTACACCGCTATCTGTATAAACATGGAAATAAATACACCACTATTTGTATAAACAAGGAAATATCTACACCACCATCTGTTTAAACATGGAAATATCTACAGAGACATCTGTTTATACATGGAAATATCTACACCGCTATCTGTATAAACATGGAAATATCTACACTGCCATATGTAAAAACATGGAAATACCTATACAGTCATCTGTATAAACATGGAAATATCTACAATGCCATCTGTATACACATGTAAATATCTACACTGCTATCTCTATAAGCATGGAAATATCTACAACGCCATCTCTATAAATATGAAAATATCTACACTGCCATCTCCATAAACATGGAACTAACTACTACGCCATCTGCATAAACATGGAAACATCTACACGGCCATCTGTGTGAATAAGGAAATATCTACAATGCCATCTGTATAAAAATATATATATCTGCACCGCGATCTCTATAAACATGGAAATATCTACATCGCTATCTGTATAAACGTGGAAATAGCAACACTGCTATCATTATAAACATGGAAATATCTACAACGCCATCTATATAAACATGGAAATATCTACACCGCTATGTCTATAAACATGGAAATACCTACACCGCTATCTCTATAAACATGGAAATATCCACACCGCCATCTGCATATCCATGGAAATATCTACAACGCCATCTGTATAAAGATGGAAATATCTTCACGGCAATCTGTGTACAGATGGAAATATCAACACCGCCATCTGTACAAACATGGAAATATCTACACCGCTATCTGTATAAACATAGAAATACCGACACTGCAGTCTGTATAAACATGGAAATATCTACTCCGGTATCTGTATATACATGGAAATATCTACCCCACGATCTGTATAAACATGGAAATATATACACCGCTATCTGTATAAACATGGAAATATCTGCACCGCTATCTCTATAAACATGGTAATTTCTACACCGCCATCTGTATAAACATGGAAATACCTACAAAGTCATCTGTATAAACATGGAAATATCTACACAGCCATCTGTATAAACATGGAAATATCTACACAGCCATCTGTATATACATGGAAATATCTACATCGCTCTCTGTATAAACATGGGAATAACTACACCGCAATTTGTATAAACTAGCAAATATCTGCACCGTGATCTGAATAAACATGGAAATATCTACACCGCCATCTCTATAAACGTGGAAATATCTACAACCCTATCTGTATAAACATGGAAATATCCACACCGCTATCTCTATAAACATGGAAAAATCAACACCGCTATCTCTATGAACATGGAAATATCTACACCACCATCTCTATAAACATGGAAATATCTACACCACGATCAGTATAAACATGGAAATATCAACACCGCTATCTGTATAAACATGGAAATATCTACACCGCTATCTGTATAAACATGGAAATATCTACACCGCGATCTGTACAAACATGGAAATACCTTCACCACGATCTGTATAAACATGGAAATATGTACACCGCTATCTGTATAAACATGGTAATATCTAAACCACCATCTATATAGACATGGAAACTTCTACACCGCCATCTGTATAAACATGGAAATATCTACAATGCCATCTGTAGAAAGATGGAAATATCTACACCGCAATCTGTGTAAACATGGAAATCTCTACACCGATATCTGTAAAAACATGGAAATATCTTCACCGCTATCTGTATAAACATGGAAATATCTACACCGCGATCTGTATAAACATGGAAATATCTACACCACGATCTGTATAAACATGGAAATATCTACACCGCTATCTGTATAAACGTGGAAATATCTACACCGCAATCTCTATAAACATGGAAATATCTACACCGCCATGTGTATAAACATGGAAATAACTACAAAGTCATCTGTAGAAACATGGAAATATTTACACAGCCATCTGTATAAAAATGGAAATATCTACACAGCTATCTCTATAAACATGGAAATATCTACACCGCCATCTACATATCCATGGAAATATCTGCACCGCCGTCTGTATAAACATGGAAATATCTACACGTTCATCTGTGTATAGATGGAAATATCAACACCGCCATCTGTTCAAACATGGAAATATCTGCACCGCTCTCTGTATAAACATGGAAATATCTACACCGCGGTCTGTATAAACATGGAAATATCTACACCGCTATCTGTATAAACATGGAAATATCTACACCGCTATCTCTATAAACATGGAAGTATCTACAAAGACATCTGTATAAACATGGAAATACTTATAGAGTTATCTGTGTAAACATGGAAATATCTACACCACCATCTGTATAAACATGGAAATAGGTACAATGCCATCTGTATACACAAGGAAATATCTACACAGCCATCTGAATAAACATGCAAATTTCTACACTGCTATCTCTATAAACATGGAAGTATCTACACCGCCATCTCTATAAACATGAAAATATCTACACTAGCATCTCCATAAACATGGAACTAACTACTCCGCCATCTGTATAAACATGGAAACATCTACACCGCCATCTGTGTGAATAAGGAAATATCTACAATGCCATCTCTATAAAGATATAAATACCTGCACCGCGAGCTGCATAAACATGGAAATATCTACATCGCTATCTGTATAAACGTCGAAATACCAACACCGTTATCGGTATAAACATGGAAATAGCTACAACGCCATCTTTATAAACATGGAAATATCTACAACGCTATGTCTATAAACATGGAAATACCTACACCGCTATCTCTATAAACATGGAAATAGCTACACCGCAATCTGTATAAACATGGAAATATCTTCACCACGATCTGTATAAACATGGAAATATCTACAACGCTATCTGTATAAACATGGTAACATCTACACCATCATCCATATAACCATGGAAATATCTACACCGCCATCTGTATAAACATGGAAATATCTACAATGCCATCTGTAGAAAGATGGAAATATCTACACAGCCATCTGTATAAACATGGAAATGTCTACACCACGATCAGTATAAACATGGAAATATCTACACCGCTATCTGTATAAACATGGAAATATCTCCACTGCTATCTCTATAAATATTGAAATATCTACACCGCCATCTGTATAAACATGGAAATACAAAGTTATCTGTATAAACATGGAAATATCTACAACACCATCTGTATAAACATGGAAATATCTACACAGCCATGTGTATATACATGGAAATATCTACACCGCTATCTATATAATCATGGAAATAACTACACCGCTATCAGTATAAACATGGAAATATCTACCACGTTATCTACATATCTATGGAAATATCTGTGCCACCATCTGTATAAACATGGAAATATCGACACAGTCATCTGTGTATAGATGGAAATATCAACACCGCCATCTGTACAAACATGGAAATATCTGCACCGCTATCTGTATACACATGGAAATATCTACACCGCGGTTTGTATATACATGGAAATATCTACACCGCTAGCTGTATAAACATGGAAATATCTGCACCGCTATCTGTATAAACATGGAAATATCTACACCACGATCTTTATAAAAATGGAAATATATACAGCGAAATCTGTATAAACATGGGAATTTCTGCACCGCTATCTCTATAAACATGTTAATATCTACAAAGCCAACTGTATAAAGATGGAAATACCTAAACAGTCATGTGTAGGAACATGGAAATATCTACACTGCCATCTGTATAAACATAGAAATATCTACACAGCCCTCTGTATAAATATGGAAATATCTGCATAGGCATCTGTGTAAACATGGAAATATCTGCACCGCTATCTGTATAAACATGGAAATACCTACACTGCTGTCTGTATAAACATGGAAATATCTCCACCGTTATCTGTTTAAACATGGAAATATCTACAGCGCCTTCTCTATAAAGATTGAAATATCTACTCTGCCATCTGTAAAAACATGGAAATATCTACACAGTCATATGAATAAACATGGAAATATCTACACCACCATCTGTATATACATGGAAATACCTACAATACCATCTGTATACACATGGAAATATCTACACAGACATCTGTATTAATATGGAAATATCTACATGGCCATCTGTATAAACATGGAAATATCTAAACTGCCATCTGTAGAAAGATGGAAATATGTACACCGCTATATCTATAAATATGGAAATGTCTACACCGCCATCTCTATAAACATGAAAATATGTACACTGCCATCTCCATAAAGATGGAAGTATCTACTCCGCAATGTGTATAAACACGGAAATATCTACACCACCATCTGTGTAAACATGGAAATATCTACAACGCTATCTGTATAAACATGGAACTATCTACACCGCCATCTGCATGTCCATGGAAATACCTATGCCGCCATCTGTATAAACATGGAAATATCTACACGGCCATCTGTGTATAGATGGAAATATCAACACCGCCATCTGTACAAACATGGAAATATCTACATCGCTATCTCTATTAACATGGAAATATCTGCACTGTCATCTGTAAAAATATTGAAATACATATACAGTCATCTGTATAAACATGGAAATATCTACAATGCCATCTCTATACACATGGAAATATCTACACAGCCATCTGTATAAACATGTAAATATCTACACTGCTATCTCTATAAACATGGAAATATCTACACTGCCATCTCTATAAACATGAAAATATCTACACTGCCATCTCCATAAAAATGAAACTAACTACTTCGCAATCTGTATAAACATGGAAATATCTACACCGCCATCTGTGTGAATAAGGAAATATCTACAATGCCATCTGTATAAAGATATAAATATCTGCACCGCGAGCTGTATAAATATGGAAATATCTACATCGCTATCTGTAAAACGTAGAAATACCAACACTGCTAACGGTATAAACATGGAAATATCTACACAGCCATCTGTATATACATGGAAATATCTACACCGCTATCTGTATAAACATGGAAATAACTACACCGCTATTTGTATAAACAAGGAAATATCTACACCGTGATCTGAATAAACATGGAAATATCTACAACGCCATCTCTATAAGCATGGAAATATCTACACCCCTATCTGTATAAACATCGAAATATCCACACCACTATCTCTATAAACATGGAAAAATCGTCACCGCTATCTCTATGAACATGGAATTATATACACCACCATCTCTATAAACATGGGAATATCTACACCGCGATCAGTATAAACATGGAAATATCTACACCGCTATCTAAACATGGAAATATCTCCACTGCTATCTCTATACACATCGAAATATCTACACCGCCATCTGTATAAACATGAAAATACTTACAAATTTATCTGAATAAACATGGAAATATCTACACCGGTATCTGTATAAACATGGAAATATCTACACCACGATCTGTATAAACATGGAAATATTTACACCGCTATCTGTATAAACCTGGAAATATCTACACTGCTGTCTCTATAAATATGGAAATATCTACACCGCCATCTTTATAAACATGGAAATAATTACACAGTCATGTGTAGGAACATGGAAATATCTACGCCACCGTTTGTATAAAGATGGAAATATCTACAACGTTATCTGTATAAACATGGAAATATCTACACAGTGATCTGTATAAACATGGAAATATGTACAGCACTCTCTGAATAAAGATGGAAATATCTACACCGCTATCTGTAAAAACATGGAAATTTCTAAACCAATATCTGTATAAATATGGAAATATTTAAACCGCTATCTCAATAAACATGGAAATATCTACACCGCTATCTCTATATACATGGAAATATCTACACCGCCATCTGTATTAACCTGGAAATATCTACACAGTCATCTGTATAAACCTGGAAATATCTACACTGTCATCTATGTAAACGTGGAAATATCTACAGAGAACTCTGTATAAACATGGAAATATCGGCACTGCCATCTGTATAAGCATGGAAATATCTACACCGCTCTCTGTATAAACATGGAAATATCGACACCGCTATGTGTATTAACATGGAAATATCTCCATTGCTATCTGTATAAACATGGACATATCTCCACCGCAATCTTTATAAACATGAAAATATCTACACCGCTATCTCTATAAACATGGAAATATCTGCACTGCCATCTGTAAAAACATGGAAGTACCTATACAGTGATCTGTATAAACATGAAAATATCTACAATGCCATCTGAATACACATGGAAATATCTACACAGCCATCTGTATAAACATGTAAATATCTACACTGCTATCTCTATAAACATGGAAATATCTACACCGCCATCTCTATAAACCTGAAAATATCTACACTGCCGTCTCCATAAACATGGAACTAACTACTCCGCCGTCTGTATAAACATGGAAACATCTACACCGCCATGTGTGTGAATAAGGAAACATCTACAATGCCATCTGTATAAAGATATAAATATCTGCACCGCGAGCTGTATAAACACAGAAATATCTAGATCGCTATGTCTATAAACATGGAAATATCTACACCGCTATCTGAATAAATATGAAATTTCAAAACCGCTATCTCTATAAAAATGGAAATATCTACACTGCTATCTGTATAAACATGGAAATATCCTCACTGCTATCTCTATGATCATGGAGATATCTACACCGCTATCTCTATGAACATGGAAATATCTACACCGCCATCTCTATAAACATGGAACTATCTACACCGCCATCTGTATAAACATGGAAATATCTACACCGCTATCTGTATAAACATGGAAATATCTACACCGCTATCTGTATAAACTTGGAAATATCTACACCACGATCTGTATAAACATGGAAATATCTACACGGTCATCTGTATAAACATGGAAATATCTACAAAGCTATCTCTATAAACATGGAAATATCTACACCGCTATCTGTATAAACATGGAAATATCTACACTGTCATCTGTATAAACATGGAAATATCTGAACTGCCATCTGTGGAAAGATGGAAATATCTACACCACGATCTGTATAAATATGAAAATATCTACACCGCTATCTGTGTAAAGATGGAAATATCTACACCGCAATCTGTGCAAAGATGGAAATATCTACACCGCTATCTCTGTAAACATGGAAATATCTACGCCACTATCTGTATAAACATGGAAATATCTACATCGCTATCTGTATAAACATGGATATATCTTCACCGTTACCTGTATAAACATGGAAATATCTACACCGCTATCTGTATAAATATGGAAATATCTACACCGCCATTTGTGTAAACATACAAATATCTACAGAGTCATCTGTATACACATGGAAATACCTACACAGCCATTTGTGTAAACTTGGATGTATCTACACAACTATCTGTATAAACAAGGAAATACCTACAGCGCTATCTGTATAAACTTGGAAATATCACCACCACAATCTCTACGAACATGGAAATATCAACACCGCCATCTATATAAACGTGAAAATATCTACACCGCCATCTCCATAAACATGGAACTATCTACACGGCCATCTGTATAAACATGCAAATATCTACAGCGCTATCTGTATAAATATGAAAATATCTCCACCGCTATCTGTATAACCATGGAAATATCTACACCGCTATCTTTATAAACATGAAAATATCTACACCGCAATCACTATAAACATGGAAATATCTTCAACAATATCTGTGTAAACATGGAAATATCTACACAGCTGTCTGTGTAAACATGGAAATATGTACAACGCAATCTGTGTGAGGATGGAAATATCTACACCGCAATCTGTGCAAATATGGAAATATCTACACCTCTATCTCTGTAAACATGGAAATATCTACACCACTATCTGTATAAACATGGAAATATCTACACCGCTATCTGAATAAACATGGAAATATCCACACCACAATCTGCATAAACATGGAAATACCTAAACTGCCATCTGTATAAACATGGAAATACCTACACCGCTGACTCTATAAACATGGAAATATGTACACCACCATCTCTTTAAACATGGAGATATCTACAATGCCATCTACATAAACAAGAAAATATCTACATTGCCATCTATATAAACATGGAAATATCTACAGCGCCATCTGTATAAACATGGAAATATCTACAATGCCATCTGTAGAAAGATGGAAATACCTACACCGCAATCTGTGTAAACATGGAAATATCTACAACAATATCTGTAAAAACATGGAAGTATATATACCGCTATCTGTATAAACATGGAAATATCTACACCGCGATCTACATAAACATGGAAATATCTACACCACGATCTGTATAAACATGGAAATATCTACACCGCGATCTGTATAAACATGGAAATATCTACACAGCTATCTCTATAAACATGGAAATACCTTCACCGCCATCTGTATAAACAGGGAAATACCTACAAGTCATCTGTATAAACATGGAAATATCTACACAGCCATCTGTATAAACATGGAAATATCTACGCAGCCATCTGTATATACATGGAAATATCTACACCGCTATCTGTATAAACATGGAAATAACTACACTGCTATTTGTATAAACATGGAAATATCTACAACGTGATCTGTATAAACATGGAAATATCTACACCGCCATCTGTATAAACATGGAAATATCTCCACGGTCATCTGTGTATAGATGGAAATATCAACACCGCCATCTGTACAAACATGGAAATATCTGCACCGCTATCTGTATAACCATGGAAATATCTACACCGTGGTCTGTATAAACATGGAAATAGCTAAACCGCTATCTGAATAAACATGGAAATATCTACACCGATATCTGTATAAACATGGAAATATCTACAATGCCATCTGTAAAAACATGGAAATTACTATACAGTCATTTGTGTAAACATGGAAATATCTACACCACCATCTGCATAAACATGGAAATATTTACAATGCCATCTGTATACACATGGAAATAACTACACGGCAATCTGTGTATAGATGGAAACATCAACAACGCCATCTGTACAAACATGGAAATATCTAAACCGCTATCTGTATAAACATGGAAATATCTACACTGCGGTCTGTATAAACATGGAAATTTCTACACCGGTATCTGTATAAACATGGAAATATCTACACCACCATCTGTATAAACATGGAAATATTTACACCGCTATCTGTATAAACATGGAAATATCTAAAAAGCCATCTGTATAAACATGTAAATATTTACAAAGCCATCTGTATAAACATGGAAATGCCTACACAGTCATGTGTAGGAACATGGAAATATCTACACTGCCATCTGTATAAACATAGAAATATCAACACAGCCCTCTGTATAAATATGGAAATATCTGCATAGGAATCTGTATAAACATGGAAATATCTGCACCGCTGTCGGTATAAACATGGAAATACCTACACCGCTGTCTCTATAAACATGGAAATATGTACACCAGCATCTCTTTAAACATGGAGATTTCTACAACGCCATCTACATAAACAAGAAAATATCTACATTGCCATCTATATAAATATGGAAATATCTACACCGCCATCTCTATAAACATGGAAATATCTACACTGCCATTTGTAGAAAGATGGAAATATCTACACCGCCATCTGTAGAAATGAGGAAACGTCTACACCGCTAACTGTATAAACATGGAAATATCTACACCGCTATCTGTATAAACATGGAAATATCTACACCGCCATCTGTATAAACATGGAAATATCTACACCGCAATCTGTATAAACATGGAAATATCTACACCGCTATCTGTATAAACATGGTAATATCTACACCGCTATCTGTATAAACATGGTAATATCTACACCGCTATCTGTATAAACATGATAATATCTACACCGCGATCTGTATAAACATGGAAATATCTACACTGCGATCTGTATAAACATGGAAGTATCTTCACCACGATCTGTATAAACATGGAAATATCTACAAAGCTATCTGTATAAACATGATAATATCTATACCACCATCTATATAAACATGGAAATATCTACACCGCCATCTGTATAAACATGGAAATATCTACAATGCCATCTGTAGAAAGATGGAAATACCTACACCTCAATCTGTGTAAACATGGAAATATCAACAATATCTGTAAAAACATGGAAATATCTACACTGCTATCTGTATAAACATGGAAATATCTACACCGCGATCTGCATAAACATGGAAATATCTACACCGCGATCTGTATAAACATGGAAATATCTACACCGCTATCTGTATAAACATGGAAATATCTACACCGCAATCTCTATAAACATGGAAATATCTACACCGCCATGTGTATAAACATGGAAATACCTACAAAGTCATCTGTAGAAACATGGAAATATTTACACAGCTATCTGTATAAAAATGGAAATATCTACACAGCCATCTGTATATACATGGAAATATCTACTCCGCTATCTTTATAAACATGGAAATAACTACACTGCTATTTGTATAAACGAGGAAATATCTACACCGTGATCTGTAGATACATGGAAATATCTACAGTGCTATTTGTATAAACAAGGAAATATCTTCACCGCTATCTGTATAAACATGGAAATAACTACACCGCTATTTGTATAAACAAGGAAATATCTACAAAGTGATCTGTATAAACATGGAAATATCTACACCGCCATCACTATAAACATGGAACTATCCACACCGCTATCTCTATAAACATGGAAAATTCTACATCGGGATCAGTATAAACGTGGAAATATCAACACCGCTATCTCTATAAACATGGAAATATCTCCACTACTATCTCTATTAACTTCGAAATATCTACACCACCATCTGTATAAACATGGAAATACTTACAAAGTTATCGGTATAAACATGGAAATATCTACACTGCCATCTGTATAAACATGGAAATATCTACACAGCCATGTGTATATACATGGAAATACCTACACCGCTATCTATATAAACATGGAAATAACTACACCGTTATCTGTATAAACACGGAAATATCTACACCGCCTTCTACATATCCATGGAAATATCTGCGCCACCATATGTATAAACATGGAAATATCTACACGGTCATCTGTGTATAGATGGAAATATCAACACCGCCATATCTAGAAACATGGAAATATCTGCACCGCTATCTGTATAAACATGGAAATATCTACACCGCGGTCTGTATAAACATGGAAATAGCTAAACCGCTATCTGTATAAACATGGAAATATCTACACCGCTATCTCTATAAACATGGAAATATCTACAAAGCCATCTGTATAAACATGGAAATACCAACACAGTCATGTGTAGGAACATGGAAATATCTACACCGCTATCTGTATAAACATGGAAATATCTACACCGCGATCTGTAAAACATGGAAATATCTACACCGCTATCTGTATAAACATGGAAATATCTACACCGCGATCTGTAAAACATGGAAATATCTACACCGCTATCTGTATAAACATGGAAATATTTACTCTGCTATCTGTATAAACATGGAAATATGTACACCGTTATCTGTCTAAATATGGAAATACCTACACCGCTATCTCTATAAACATGGAAATATCTACACCGCCATCTGTATAAACATGGAAATATCTACACTGCGGTCTGTATAAACATGGAAATTTCTACACCACGATCTGTATAAACATGGATATATTTTCACCGCTATCTGTATAAACATGGAAATATCTACACGGCTATCTCTATAAACATGGAAATATCTACAAAGCCATCTGTATAGACATGGAAATACCAACACTGTCATGTGTAGGAACATGGAAATATCTACACCGCAATCTGTATAAACATGGAAATATCTACACCGCGATCTGTATAACATGGAAATATCTACACCGCTTTCTGTATAAACATGGAAATACCTACACTCCTATCTCTATAAACATGGAAATATGTACACCACAATCTGTATAAACATGGAAATACCTACAAAGTCATCTGTTTAAACATGGAAATATCTACACAGCCATCTGTATAAATATGGAAATATCTACAGAGCCGTCTGTATATACATGGAAATATCTACACCGCTATCTGTATAAACATGGAAATAAATACACCACTATTTGTATAAACAAGGAAATATCTACATCACCATCTGTTTAAACATGGAAATATCTACAGAGACATCTGTTTATACATGGAAATATCTACACCGCTATCTGTATAAACATGCAAATATCTTCACTGCCATCTGTAAAAACATGGAAATATCTATACAGTCATCTGTATAAACATGGAAATATCTACAATGCCAACTGTATACACATGGAAATATCTACACAGCCATCTGTATAAACATGTAAATATCTACACTGCTATCTCTATAAGCATGGAAATATCTACAACACCATCTCTATAAACATGAAAATATCTACACTGCCATCTCCATAAACATGGAACTAACTACTCCGCCATCTGCATAAACATGGAAACATCTACATCGCCATCTGTGTGAATAAGGAAATATCTACAATGCCATCTGTATAAAAATATATATATCTGCACCGTGAGCTGTATAAACATGGAAATATCTACATCGCTATCTGCATAAACGTGGAAATACCAACACTGCTATCATTATAAACATGGAAATATCTACAACGCCATCTATATAAACATGGAAATATCTACACCGCTATGTCTATAAACATGGAAATACCTACACCGCTATCTCTATAAACATGGAAATATCCACACCGCCATCTGCATATCCATGGAAATATCTACAACGCCATCTGTATAAAGATGGAAATATCTTCACGGCAATCTGTGTACAGATGGAAATATCAACACCGCCATCTGTACAAACATGGAAATATCTACACCTCTATCTGTATAAACATAGAAATACCGACACTGCAGTCTGTATAAACATGGAAATATCTACACCGCTATGTCTTTGAACATGGAAATACCTACACCGCTATCTCTATAAACATGGAAATATCCACACCGCCATCTGCATATCCATGGAAATATCTACAATGCCATCTGTATAAAGATGGAAATATCTACACGGAAATCTGTGTACAGATGGAAATATCAACACCACCATCTGTACATACATGGAAATATCTACACTGCTATCTGTATAAACATAGAAATACCTACACTTCAGTCTGTATAAACATGGAAATATCTACTCCGGTATCTGTATATACATGGAAATATCTACCCCACGATCTGTATAAACATGAAAATATATTCACCGCTATCTGTATAAACATGGAAATATCTGCACCGCTATCTCTATAAACATGGAAATTTCTACACCGCCATCTGTATAAACATGGAAATACCTACAAAGTCATCTGTATAAACATGGAAATATCTACACAGCCATCTGTATAAACATGGAAATATCTACACCGCCATATGTATATACATGGAAATATCTACACCGCTATCTCTATAAACATGGAAATATCTACACTGCCATCTGTATAAACATGGAAATGTCTACACTGCGGACTGTATAAACATGGAAATTTCTACACCACGATCTGTATAAACATGGAAAGATTTACACCGCTATCTGTATAAACATGGAAATATCTACACCGCTATCTCTATAAACATGGAAATATCTACAAAGCCATCTGTATCAACATGGAAATACCAACACAGTCATGTGTAGGAACATGGAAATATCTACACCGCTATCTGTATAAACATGGAAATATCTACACCGCGATCTGTATAACATGGAAATATCTACACCGCTATCTGTATAAACATAGAAATACCGACACTGCAGTCTGTATAAACATGGAAATATCTACACCGCTATGTCTTTAAACATGGAAATACCTACACCGCTATCTCTATAAACATGGAAATATCCACACCGCCATCTGCATATCCATGGAAATATCTACAACGCCATCTGTATAAAGATGGAAATATCTACACGGAAATCTGTGTACAGATGGAAATATCAACACTGCCATCTGTACATACATGGAAATGTCTACACTGCTATCTGTATAAACATAGAAATACCTACACTTCAGTCTGTATAAACATGGAAATATCTACTCCGGTATCTGTATATACATGGAAATATCTACCCCACGATCTGAATAAACACGGAAATATATACACCGCTATCTGTATAAACATGGAAATATCTGCACCGCTATCTCTATAAACATGGAAATTTCTACACCGCCATCTGTATAAACATGGAAATACCTACAAAGTCATCTGTATAAACATGGAAATATCTACACAGCCATCTGTATAAACATGGAAATATCTACACCGCCATCTGTATATACATGGAAATATCTACACCGCTATCCCTATAAACATGGAAATTTCTCCACCGCCATCTGTATAAACATGGAAATGTCTACACTGCGGTCTGTATAAACATGGAAATTTCTACACCACCATCTGTATAAACATGGAAAGATTTACACCGCTATCTGTATAAACATGGAAATATCTACACCGCTATCTCTATAAACATGGAAATATCTACAAAGTCATCTGTATAAACATGGAAATACCAACACAGTCATGTGTAGGAACATGGAAATATCTACACCGCTATCTGTATAAACATGGAAATATCTACACCGCGATCTGTATAACATGGAAATATCTACACCGCTTTCTGTATAAATATGGAAATACCTACACACCTATCTCTATAAACATGGAAATATCTACACCGCAATCTGTATAAACATGGAAATACCTACAATGTCATCTGTTTAAACATGGAAATATCTACACAGCCATCTGTATAAACATGGAAATATCTACAGAGCCGTCTGTATATACATGGAAATATCTACAACGCTATCTGTATAAACATGGAAATAAATACACCACTATTTGTATAAACAAGGAAATATCTACACCACCATCTGTTTAAACATGGAAATATCTACAGAGACATCTGTTTATACATGGAAATATCTACACCGCTATCTGTATAAACATGGAAATATCTACACTGCCATCTGTAAAAACATGGAAATACCTATACAGTCATCTGTATAAACATGGAAATATCTACAATGCCATCTGTATACACATGGAAATATCTACACAGCCATCTGTATAAACATGTAAATATCTACACTGCTATCTCTATAAGCATGGAAATATCTACAACGCCATCTCTATAAACATGAAAATATCTACACTGCCATCTCCATAAACATGGAACTAACTACTCCGCCATCTGCATAAACATGGAAACATCTACACCGCCATCTGTGTGAATAAGGAAATATCTACAATGCCATCTGTAAAAAATATATATATCTGCACCGCGATCTGTATAAACATGGAAATATCTACATCGCTATCTGTATAAACGTGGAAATAGCAACACTGCTATCATTATAAACATGGAAATATCTACAACGCCATCTATATAAACATGGAAATATCTACACCGCTATGTCTATAAACATGGAAATACCTACACCGCTATCTCTATAAACATGGAAATATCCACACCGCCATCTGCATATCCATGGAAATATCTACAACGCCATCTGTATAAAGATGGAAATATCTTCACGGCAATCTGTGTACAGATGGAAATATCAACACCGCCATCTGTACAAACATGGAAATATCTACACCGCTATCTGTATAAACATAGAAATACCGACACTGCAGTCTGTATAAACATGGAAATATCTACTCCGGTATCTGTATATACATGGAAATATCTACCCAACGATCTGTATAAACATGGAAATATATACACCGCTATCAGTATAAACATGGAAATATCTGCACCGCTATCTCTATAAACATGGTAATTTCTACACCGCCATCTGTATAAACATGGAAATACCTACAAAGTCATCTGTATAAACATGGAAATATCTACACAGCCATCTGTATAAACATGGAAATATCTACACAGCCATCTGTATATACATGGAAATATCTACATCGCTCTCTGTATAAACATGGGAATAACTACACCGCAATTTGTATAAACAAGCAAATATCTGCACCGCGAGCTGTATAAATATGGAAATATCTACATCGCTATCTGTAAAACGTAGAAATACCAACACTGCTAACGGTATAAACATGGAAATATCTACACCACGATCAGTATAAACATGGAAATATCAACACCGCTATCTGTATAAACATGGAAATATCTACACCGCGATCTGTATAAACATGGAAATATCTACACCGCGATCTGTACAAACATGGAAATAGCTTCACCACGATCTGTATAAACATGGAAATATGTACACCGCTATCTGTATAAACATGGTAATATCTAAACCACCATCTATATAGACATGGAAACTTCTACACCGCCATCTGTATAAACATGGAAATATCTACAATGCCATCTGTAGAAAGATGGAAATATCTACACCGCAATCTGTGTAAACATGGAAATCTCTACACCGATATCTGTAAAAACATGGAAATATCTTCACCGCTATCTGTATAAACATGGAAATATCTACACCGCGATCTGTATAAACATGGAAATATCTACACCGCGATCTGTATAAACATGGAAATATCTACACCGCTATCAGTATAAACATGGAAATATCTACACGGCAATCTCTATAAACATGGAAATATCTACACCTCCATGTGTATAAACATGGAAATACCTACAAAGTCATCTGTAGAAACATGGAAATATTTACACAGCTATCTGTATAAAAATGGAAATATCTACACAGCTATCTCTATAAACATGGAAATATCTACACCGCCATCTACATATCCATGGAAATATCTGCACCGCCGTCTGTATAAACATGGAAATATCTACACGTTCATCTGTGTATAGATGGAAATATCAACACCGCCATCTGTTCAAACATGGAAATATCTGCACCGCTATCTGTATAAACATGGAAATATCTACACCGCGGTCTGTATAAACATGGAAATATCTACACCGCTATCTGTATAAACATGGAAATATCTACACCGCTATCTCTATAAACATGGAAGTATCTGCAAAGACATCTGTATAAACATGGAAATACTTATAGAGTCATCTGTGAAAACATGGAAATATCTACACCACCATCTGTATAAACATGGAAATATGTACAATGCCATCTGTATACACAAGGAAATATCTACACAGCCATCTGAATAAACATGCAAATTTCTACACTGCTATCTCTATAAACATGGAAGTATCTACACCGCCATCTCTATAAACATGAAAATATCTACACTAGCATCTCCATAAACATGGAACTAACTACTCCGCCATCTGTATAAACATGGAAACATCTACACCGCCATCTGTGTGAATAAGGAAATATCTACAATGCCATCTCTATAAAGTTATAAATACCTGCACCGCGAGCTGCATAAACATGGAAATATCTACATCGCTATCTGTATAAACGTCGAAATACCAACACCGCTATCGGTATAAACATGGAAATAGCTACAACGCCATCTTTATAAACATGGAAATATCTACAACGCTATGTCTATAAACATGGAAATACCTACACCGCTATCTCTATAAACATGGAAATAGCTACACCGCAATCTGTATAAACATGGAAATATCTTCACCACGATCTGTATAAACATGGAAATATCTACAACGCTATCTGTATAAACATGGTAATATCTACACCACCATCTATATAAACATGGAAATATCTACACCGCCATCTGTATAAACATGGAAATATCTACAATGCCATCTGTAGAAAGATGGAAATATCTACACAGCCATCTGTATAAACATGGAAATATCTACTCAGCCATCTGTATATACATGGAAATATCTACATCGCTCTCTGTATAAACCTGGGAATAACTACACCGCTATTTGTATAAACAAGCAAATATCTACACCGTGATCTGTATAAACATGGAAATATCTACACCGCCATCTCTATAAACATGGAAATATCTACAGCCCTATCTGTATAAACATGGAAATATCCACACCGCTGTCTCTATAAACATGGAAAAATCAACACCGCTATCTCTATGAACATGGAAATATCTACACCATCATCTCTATAAACATGGAAATATCTACACCATGATCAGTATAAACATGGAAATATCAACACCGCTATCTGTATAAACATGGAAATATCTACACCGCGATCTGTATAAACATGGAAATATCAACACCGCGATCTGTACAAACATGGAAATACCTTCACCACGATCTGTATAAACATGGAAATATCTACACCGCGATCTGTATAAACATGGAAATATCTACACCGCGATCTGTATAAACATGGAAATATCTACACCGCCATCTTTATAAACATGGAAATACCAACACCCCTATCTGTATAAACATGGAATTATCCCCACCGCTATCTCTATAAACATGGAAAAGTAAACACCGCTATCTCTATGAACATGGAAACATCTACACCGCCATCTCTATAAACATGGAAATGTCTACACCACGATCAGTATAAACATGGAAATATCTACACCGCTATCTGTATAAACATGGAAATATCGCCACTGCTATCTCTATAAATATTGAAATATCTACACCGCCATCTGTATAAACATGGAAATACAAAGTTATCTGTATAAACATGGAAATATCTACAACACCATCTGTATAAACATGGAAATATCTACACAGCCATGTGTATATACATGGAAATATCTACACCGCTATCTATATAATCATGGAAATAACTACACCACTATCAGTATAAACATGGAAATATCTACCACGTTATCTACATATCTATGGAAATATCTGTGCCACCATCTGTATAAACATGGAAATATCGACACAGTCATCTGTGTATAGATGGAAATATCAACACCGCCATCTGTACAAACATGGAAATATCTGCACCGCTATCTGTATACACATGGAAATATCTACACCGCGGTTTGTATATACATGGAAATATCTACACCGCTAGCTGTATAAACATGGAAATATCTGCACCGCTATCTGTATAAACATGGAAATATCTACACCACGATCTTTATAAAAATGGAAATATATACAGCGAAATCTGTATAAACATGGGAATTTCTGCACCGCTATCTCTATAAACATGTTAATATCTACAAAGCCATCTGTATAAAGATGGAAATACCTAAACAGTCATGTGTAGGAACATGGAAATATCTACACTGCCATCTGTATAAACATAGAAATATCTACACAGCCCTCTGTATAAATATGGAAATATCTGCATAGGCATCTGTGTAAACATGGAAATATCTGCACTGCTATCTGTATAAACATGGAAATACCTACACCGCTGTCTCTATAAACATGGAAATATGTACACCGATATGTGTATAAACATGGAAATATCTCCACTGCTGTCTGTATAAACATGGAAATATCTCCACCGTTATCTGTTTAAACATGGAAATATCTACAGCGCCATCTCTATAAAGATTGAAATATCTACTCTGCCATCTGTAAAAACATGGAAATATCTACACAGTCATCTGAATAAACATGGAAATATCTACACCGCCATCTGTATATACATGGAAATACCTACAATACCATCTGTATACACATGGAAATATCTACACAGACATCTGTATAAATATGGAAATATCTACATGGCCATCTGTATAAACATGGAAATATCTAAACTGCCATCTGTAGAAAGATGGAAATATGTACACCGCTATATCTATAAATATGGAAATGTCTACACCGCCATCTCTATAAACATGAAAATATGTACACTGCCATCTCCATAAAGATGGAAGTATCTACTCCGCAATGTGTATAAACACGGAAATATCTACACCACCATCTGTGTAAACATGGAAATATCTACAACGCTATCTGTATAAACATGGAACTATCTACACCGCCATCTGCATGTCCATGGAAATACCTATGCCGCCATCTGTATAAACATGGAAATATCTACACGGCCATCTGTGTATAGATGGAAATATCAACACCGCCATCTGTACAAACATTGAAATATCTACATCGCTATCTCTATAAACATGGAAATATCTGCACTGTCATCTGTAAAGACATTGAAATACCTATACGGTCATCTGTATAAACATGGAAATATCTACAATGCCATCTCTATACACATGGAAATATCTACACAGCCATCTGTATAAACATGTAAATATCTACACTGCTATCTCTATAAACATGGAAATATCTACACCGCCATCTCTATAAACATGAAAATATCTACACTGCCATCTCCATAAACATGAAACTAACTACTTCGCAATCTGTATAAACATGGAAATATCTACACCGCCATCTGTGTGAATAAGGAAATATCTACAATGCCATCTGTATAAAGATATAAATATCTGCACCGCGAGCTGTATAAATATGGACATATGTACATCGCTATCTGTAAAACGTAGAAATACCAACACCGCTAACGGTATAAACATGGAAATATCTACACAGCCATCTGTATATACATGGAAATATCTACACCGCTATCTGTATTAACATGGAAATAACTACACCGCTATTTGTATAAACAAGGAAATATCTACACCGTGATCTGAATAAACATGGAAATATCTACACCGCCATCTCTATAAACATGGAAATATCTACACCCCTATCTGTATAAACATCGAAATATCCACACCACTATCTCTATAAACATGGAAAAATCGTCACCGCTATCTCTATGAACATGGAATTATATACACCGCCATCTCTATAAACATGGGAATATCTACACCGCGATCAGTATAAACATGGAAATATCTACACCGCTATCTATATAAACATGGAAATAACTCCACTGCTATCTCTATACACATCAAAATATCTACACCGCCATCTGTATAAACATGAAAATACTTACAAATTTATCTGAATAAACATGGAAATATCTACACCGGTATCTGTATAAACATGGAAATATCTACACCACGATCTGTATAAACATGGAAATATTTACACCGCTATCTGTATAAACCTGGAAATATCTACACTGCTGTCTCTATAAATATGGAAATATCTACACCGCCATCTTTATAAACATGGAAATAATTACACAGTCATGTGTAGGAACATGGAAATATCTACGCCACCGTTTGTATAAAGATGGAAATATCTACAACGTTATCTGTATAAACATGGAAATATCTACACAGTGATCTGTATAAACATGGAAATATGTACAGCACTCTCTGAATAAAGATGGAAATATCTACACCGCTATCTGTAAAAACATGGAAATTTCTAAACCACTATCTGTATAAATATGGAAATATTTAAACCGCTATCTCAATAAACATGGAAATATCTACACCGCTATCTCTATAAACATGGAAATATCTACACCGCCATCTTTATTAACATGGAAATATCTACACAGTCATCTGTATAAACCTGGAAATATCTACACTGTCATCTATGTAAACGTGGAAATATCTACAGAGAACTCTGTATAAACATGGAAATATCGGCACTGCCATCTGTATAAGCATGGAAATATCTACACCGCTCTCTGTATAAACATGGAAATATCGACACCGCTATGTGTATTAACGTGGAAATATCTCCATTGCTATCTGTATAAACATGGACATATCTCCACCGCAATCTTTATAAACATGAAAATATCTACACCGCTATCTCTATAAACATGGAAATATCTGCACTGCCATCTGTAAAAACATGGAAGTACCTATACAGTGATCTGTATAAACATGAAAATATCTACAATGCCATCTGAATACACATGGAAATATCTACACAGCCATCTGTATAAACATGTAAATATCTACACTGCTATCTCTATAAACATGGAAATATCTACACCGCCATCTCTATAAACCTGAAAATATCTACACTGCCGTCTCCATAAACATGGAACTAACTACTCCGCCGTCTGTATAAACATGGAAACATCTACACCGCCATGTGTGTGAATAAGGAAACATCTACAATGCCATCTGTATAAAGATATAAATATCTGCACCGCGAGCTGTATAAACATGGAAATATCTAGATCGCTATGTCTATAAACATGGAAATATCTACACCGCTATCTGAATAAATATGAAATTTCAAAACCGCTATCTCTATAAAAATGGAAATATCTACACTGCTATCTGTATAAACATGGAAATATCCTCACTGCTATCTCTATGATCATATAGATATCTACACCGCTATCTCTATGAACATGGAAATATCTACACCGCCATCTCTATAAACATGGAACTATCTACACCGCCATCTGTATAAACATGGAAATATCTACACCGCTATCTGTATAAACATGGAAAATCTACACCGCTATCTGTATAAACTTGGAAATATCTACACCACGATCTGTATAAACATGGAAATATCTACACCGCGATCTGTATAAACATGGAAATATCTACACGGTCATCTGTATAAACATGGAAATATCTACAAAGCTATCTCTATAAACATGGAAATATCTACACCGCTATCTGTATAAACATGGAAATATCTACACTGTCATCTGTATAAACATGGAAATATCTGAACTGCCATCTGTGGAAAGATGGAAATATCTACACCACGATCTGTATAAATATGAAAATATCTACACCGCTATCTGTGTAAAGATGGAAATATCTACACCGCAATCTGTGCAAAGATGGAAATATCTACACCGCTATCTCTGTAAACATGGAAATATCTACGCTACTATCTGTATAAACATGGAAATATCTACATCGCTATCTGTATAAACATGGATATATCTTCACCGTTACCTGTATAAATATGGAAATATCTACACCGCTATCTGTATAAATATGGAAATATCTACACCGCCATTTGTGTAAACATACAAATATCTACAGAGTCATCTGTATACACATGGAAATACCTACACAGCCATTTGTATAAACTTGGATGTATCTACACAACTATCTGTATAAACAAGGAAATACCTACAGCGCTATCTGTATAAACTTGGAAATATCACCACCACAATCTCTACAAACATGGAAATATCAACACCGCCATCGATATAAACGTGAAAATATCTACACCGCCATCTCCATAAACATGGAACTATCTACACCGCCATCTGTATAAACATGGAAATATCTACACCGCTATCTGTATAAATTTGGAAATATCTACACCGCTATCTCTGTAAACATGGAAATATCTACGCCACTATCTGTATAAACATGGAAATATCTACATCGCTATCTGTATAAACATGGATATATCTTCACCGTTACCTGTATAAACATGGAAATATCTACACCGCTATCTGTATAAATATGGAAATATCTACACCGCCATTTGTGTAAACATACAAATATCTACAGAGTCATCTGTATACACATGGAAATACCTACACAGCCATTTGTATAAACTTGGATGTATCTACACAACTATCTGTATAAACAAGGAAATACCTACAGCGCTATCTGTATAAACTTGGAAATATCACCACCACAATCTCTACGAACATGGAAATATCAACACCGCCATCTATATAAATGTGAAAATATCTACACCGCCATCTCCATAAACATGGAACTATCTACACCGCCATCTGTATAAACATGCAAATATCTACAGCGCTATCTGTATAAACATGGAAATATCTCCACCGCTATCTGTCTAGCCATGGAAATATCTACACCGCTATCTTTATAAACATGAAAATATCTACACCGCAATCACTATAAACATGGAAATATCTTCAACAATATCTGTGTAAACATGGAAATATCTACACAGCTGTCTGTGTAAACATGGAAATATGTACAACGCAATCTGTGTGAGGATGGAAATATCTACACCGCAATCTGTGCAAATATGGAAATATCTACACCTCTATCTCTGTAAACATGGAAATATCTACACCACTATCTGTATAAACATGGAAATATCTACACCGCTATCTGAATAAACATGGAAATATCCACACCACAATCTGCATAAACATGGAAATACCTAAACTGCCATCTGTATAAACATGGAAATACCTACACCGCTGTCTCTATAAACATGGAAATATGTACACCACCATCTCTTTAAACATGGAGATATCTACAATGCCATCTACATAAACAAGAAAATATCTACATTGCCATCTATATAAACATGGAAATATCTACACCGCCATCTGTATAAACATGGAAATATCTACAATGCCATCTGTAGATAGATGGAAATACCTACACCGCAATCTGTGTAAACATGGAAATATCTACAACAATATCTGTAAAAACATGGAAGTATCTATACCGCTATCTGTATAAACATGGAAATATCTACACCGCGATCTACATAAACATGGAAATATCTACACCACGATCTGTATAAACATGGAAATATCTACACCGCGATCTGTATAAACATGGAAATATCTACACAGCTATCTCTATAAACATGGAAATACCTTCACCGCCATCTGTATAAACATGGAAATACCTACACCGCTATCTGTATAAACATGGAAATAACTACACTGCTATTTGTAGAAACATGGAAATATCTACAACGTGATCTGTACAAACATGGAAATATCTACACAGCCATCTGTATAAACATGGAAATATCTACACCCCTATCTTTATAAACATGGAAATATCCACACTGCTATCTCTATAAACATGGAAAAATCTACACAGCGATCAGTATAAACGTGGAAATATCTACACCGCTATCTCTATAAACATGGAAATATCTCCACTGCTATCTCTATAAACATCGAAATATCTACACCGCCATCTGTATAAACATGGAAATACTTACAACGTTATCGGTATAAACATGGAAATATCTACAGTGCTATCTGTATAAACATGGAAATATCTACAGAGCCATGTGTATATACATGGAAATATCTACACCGCTATCTATGTAAACATGGAAATAACTACACCGTTATCTGTACAAACATGGAAATATCTACACCGCCTTCTACATATCAATGGAAATATCTGCACCGCCATCAGTATAAACATGGAAATATCTCCACGGTCATCTGTGTATAGATGGAAATATCAACACCGCCATCTGTACAAACATGGAAATATCTGCACCGCTATCTGTATAACCATGGAAATATCTACACCGTGGTCTGTATAAACATGGAAATAGCTAAACCGCTATCTGAATAAACATGGAAATATCTACACCGATATCTGTATAAACATGGAAATATCTACAATGCCATCTGTAAAAACATGGAAATAACTATACAGTCATTTGTGTAAACATGGAAATATCTACACCATCATCTGCATAAACATGGAAATATTTACAATGCCATCTGTATACACATGGAAATAACTACACGGCAATCTGTGTATAGATGGAAACATCAACACCGCCATCTGTACAAACATGGAAATATCTAAACTGCTATCTGTATAAACATGGAAATATCTACACTGCGGTCTGTATAAACATGGAAATTTCTACACCGGTATCTGTATAAACATGGAAATATCTACACCACCATCTGTATAAACATGGAAATATTTACACCGCTATCTGTATAAACATGGAAATATCTAAAAAGCCATCTGTATAAACATGTAAATATTTACAAAGCCATCTGTATAAACATGGAAATGCCTACACAGTCATGTGTAGGAACATGGAAATATCTACACTGCCATCTGTATAAACATAGAAATATCTACACAGCCCTCTGTATAAATATGGAAATATCTGCATAGGAATCTGTATAAACATGGAAATATCTGCACCGCTATCGGTATAAACATGGAAATACCTACACCGCTGTCTCTATGAACATGGAAATATGTACACCAGCATCTCTTTAAACATGGAGATTTCTACAACGCCATCTACATAAACAAGAAAATATCTACATTGCCATCTATATAAACATGGAAATATCTTCACCGCCACCTCTATAAACATGGAAATATCTACACTGCCATTTGTAGAAAGATGGAAATATCTACACCGCCATCTGTAGAAATGAGGAAATGTCTACACCGCTAACTGTATAAATATGGAAATATCTACACCGCTATCTGTATAAACATGGAAATATCTACACCGCCATCTGTATAAACATGGAAATATCTACACCGCAATCTGTATAAACATGGAAATATCTACACCGCTATCTGTATAAACATGGTAATATCTACACCGCTATCTCTATAAACATGGAAATATCTACACCGCGATCTGTATAAACATGGAAGTATCTTCACCACGATCTGTATAAACATGGAAATATCTACAAAGCTATCTGTATAAACATGATAATATCTATACCACCATCTATATAAACATGGAAATATCTACACCGCCATCTGTATAAACATGGAAATATCTACAATGCCATCTGTAGAAAGATGGAAATACCTACACCTCAATCTGTGTAAACATGGAAATATCTACAATATCTGTAAAAACATGGAAATATCTACACCGCTATCTCTATAAACATGGAAATATCTACACCGCGATCTGCATAAACATGGAAATATCTACACCGCGATCTGTATAAACATGGAAATATCTACACCGCTATCTGTATAAACATGGAAATATCTACACAGCTATCTCTGTAAACATGGAAATATCTTCACCGCCATCTGTATTAACATGGAAATACCTACAAGTCATCTGTATAAACATGGAAATATCTACACAGCCATCTGTATAAACATGGAAATATCTACACAGCCATCTGTATATACATGGAAATATCTACTCCGCTATCTTTATAAAAATGGAAATAACTACACTGCTATTTGTATAAACGAGGAAATATCTACACCGTGATCTGTATATACATGGAAATATCTACAGTGCTATTTGTATAAACAAGGAAATATCTTCACCGCTATCTGTATAAACATGGAAATAACTACACCGCTATTTGTATAAACAAGGAAATATCTACAAAGTGATCTGTATAAACATGGAAATATCTACACCGCCATCACTATAAACATGGAACTATCCACACCGCTATCTCTATAAACATGGAAAATTCTACATCGCGATCAGTATAAACGTGGAAATATCAACACCGCTATCTCTATAAACATGGAAATATCTCCACTACTATCTCTATTAACTTCGAAATATCTACACCACCATCTGTATAAACATGGAAATACTTACAAAGTTATCGGTATAAACATGGAAATATCTACACTGCCATCTGTATAAACATGGAAATATCTACACAGCCATGTGTATATACATGGAAATATCTACACCGCTATCTATATAAACATGGAAATAACTACACCGTTATCTGTATAAACATGGAAATATCTACACCGCCTTCTACATATCCATGGAAATATCTGCGCCACCATCTGTATAAACATGGAAATATCTACACGGTCATCTGTGTATAGATGGAAATATCAACACCGCCATATCTAGAAACATGGAAATATCTGCACCGCTATCTGTATAAACATGGACATATCTACACCGCGGTCTGTATAAACATGGAAATAGCTAAACCGCTATCTGTATAAACATGGAAATATCTACACCGCTATCTCTATACACATGGAAATATCTACAATGCCATCTGTAGAAACATGGAAATACCTATACAGTCATCTGTGTAAACATGGAAATATCTACACCACCATCTGCATAAACATGGAAATATCTACTATGCCATCTGTATACACATGGAAATACCTACACGGCAATCTGTGTATAGATGGAAACATCAACACCGCCATCTGTACAAACATGGAAATATCTAAACCGGTATCTTTATAAACATGGAAATATCTACACCACGATCTGTATAAACATGGAAATATCTACACCGCTATCTGTGTAAACATGGAAATATCTACACCGCTATCTCTATAAACATGGAAATATCTACAAAGCCATCTGTATAAACATGGAAATACCAACACAGTCATGTGTAGGAACATGGAAATATCTACACCGCGATTTGTATAAACATGGAAATATCTTCACCGGTATCTGTATAAACATGGAAATATCTACACTGCTATTTGTATAAACATGGAAATATCTACACAGCTATCTCTATAAACATGGAAATATCTACAACGCAATCTGTATAAACATGGAAATACCTACAAAGTCATCTGTATAAACATGGAAATATCTACAAAGCCATCTCTATAAACATGGAAATATCTACACAGCCGTCTGTATATACATGGAAAATCTACACCGCTATCTGTATAAACATGGAAATACCTACACCGCTATCTGTATAAACATGGAAATATCTACAACGCTATCTGTGTAAACATGGAAATATCTACAACGCCATCTGTGTAAACATGGAAATATCTACACAGCTATCTTTGTAAACTCCGTAATGTCTACACCACTATCTGTGTAAAGATGGAAATACCTACACCGCAATCTGTGCAAAGATGGAAATATCTCCACCGCTATCTCTGTAAATACGGAAATATCAACACCACCATCTGCATAAACATGGAAATATCTACACTGCCATCTGTATAAACATGGAAATATCTACACAGCCATCTGTATAAACATGGAAATATCTACACCGCTATCTGCATTAGCATGGAAATACCTACACCGCTATCTGTATAAACATGAAAATATCAACACCGCTATCCGTATAAACATGGAAATATCTACACCGCTATCCATATAAACATGGAAATATCTACACCGCTATCACTATAATCATGGAAATTCCTACACCGCTATCACTATAAACATGGAAATATCTACACCGCTATATGTATAAATATGGAAATATCTACACCGCTATCTCTATAAACATGGAATTATCTATACCACTATCTGTATAAACATGGAAATGTCTACACCGCTATCTCAATAAACATGGAAATATCTACACCGCCATCTGTGTAAACATGGAAATATCTACACCGCTACCTGTATAAAAATGGAAATATCTACACCGCTATCTTTAAAAACGTGGAAATATCTACACCGCTATCTGTATAAACATGGAAATATCTACACCGCCATCTCTATAAACATGGAAATATCTACACCGCCATCTTTAAAAACATGGAAATATCTACACACTCATTTGTGTAAACATGGAAATATCTACACCATCATCTGTATAAACATGGAAATATCTACACTGCCAGGAGCTCAAGAGCAGCCTGGGCAATACTGCAAGGCCTCATCTCTACAAAAAAAATTAGAAATATTAGCTGGCCATGGTCGTGTGCACCTGTAGTCCCAGCTTCTTGGGAGGCTGAGGTGGGAGGATCTACGGAGCGCAGGATTTTAAGGCTGCAGTGAGCTTGGATAACGACTGCACTCCAACCTGGATGACAGAACAAGAACCTGTTTCAAAAAAGAAAAAAAAACCTAAAAACTAAAAACTGGATGTAGTTTGCTAGTAACTAAACAGCAAATTAATTGTAACATGCTTACATATCAACGATGTCTTTCTTCTTTGATCATAAACCTGCTCACTAAGAAGCTGCTGAAGTCCATGGTAGTGACAGGTAGATGTCTGCATCCTTGTCCTGACCTGCATCTTCTTTGATTGTCCCCATCTGTGTCTCCGACTGGCACTGCCAAACCGTCTTGCTACCTGATCAATGTTGTACTGAACTGGACTGCTAACTGATCAATGTTGTCGAGCTCACTGCACAAAGCTGTTCTTACAAGGTAGATTTCTGCCTGGAATAGCCATACTTACACTGTTTATATTCCTTACTCCTGACCCATCCAACGCAGCACAAGTTCTATTTATTGCCATAGAAACATAGGTCATTTGGAAACACCTCCTTCATTTCTATGGAATTTTCAAACATTTCTGACATTTTGGACTCTGTTCTAGCCTCTTGTTAAATATATCCAGAAAAGAGACAAAGCTTTATGGTGGGGCTATATGCACACATATGCTATAGAATAAGCTATCTAAATGCTTAAAAATACTTTCCATCTGTCACCGCACCTTAATAGGTACACAGAAATTAAGTATGTGTATATCTGTCTGTATAGATACGTATAAATATATATCCCCAAAACAAAAACTCATTCTCTTACTTATACATAGGTAGAATATAGGTGAATATACATATACATTTATAGGTAGAACAAAAAAACCCTCAGCCTCTTTAGGGCCATGTGTTTTCTCTGAGTAATTGTCACAATTAATTAAAATACATGTGTATGCCTTTTTAGATAAATTTCATCAGACCAGTTTCTGTCTGGTTGGAAAATAATAACTGCCTATTTGCTAAGTGCCCCTGCCCCCATACTATGTTCCAGTGAACTAAAGACCTCTGGCAATCATAGATTTACAACTCAGCAAGATTAAACAATTTATTGTTATTTATGACATCCAAGCTGTATCTTCTGTATTATATTCCACATTAGCATCTATCACCTTACATTTGGGAGATCCTGTCCAAAAAATGATTATGCCTCCTAACCAAACATTCAGCAGGGCTGCAGGAACAGGCCCCCTGAACAAACATCCTGCCAAAGTACTTTAAAGCACCGTGAGCTGCCACAGCTGTGCATTTTCAGATGACTCAGCAGATTAGCGTGGAGTCTCTTAGCCTCTGCTTGGTCTGTTCCTTTCAGTGATCTCTCACATGGCCCAGTCCATTCGGTTTGAAAATCCTCATGAAATGAGCAGATTATGATCTGGCTTCAGTAGAGGGCCATGGGGTGGGCATGGAGGGGAGAGGGTTTGCTCTTAACACAGCCTGAGCCTCAGAAAGGTTTCAGATGGAAAAGCATGGCACTGACTCAGCTCATGCTTAACAGGAAATAATGCACAGACCACACCAAAAAAGCCCTTTATGTTGTGTGAAAGTCTATGCCGGAGCAGCTGCTGCCACCTCATGTACTGTGATAGAGTGTGCATGTGTGTGTTTGTGTGTGCATGAGTGTGAGTATGCACACAAATGTGTGCTGGGAGGTGTAGGAGATCACACCTTCCACAGTCGCCACCTCAGCCTTAGCTAGCAGCGTGGAGAATTGCCAAAAGTCAACAGGAAGCTGCACCAAAGCAACTGTGATCACCACATCAGCAGGCGCTTTCTGGTTAGTAAAGCTACTGGGACTGAAAAACACACACAATCTCGTCCTTCTTTTATGTTAATCAGAGCAAAATATTTTTATAATAATTGTGTTATATGAATAAATAATTCATAATGCTGTAACCCATTATCACATTCAATCCTCCCAACAACCCTAGAAGATATGTAGACAAGTATTATTACTTTCCCTATTTTTATAAATGAGGAAATAAACCCCAGGAGGCTAGGCGACTTCCCCACGGTCATAGAAGTTGCAAACAGTAGTATCATGATTCAAATCCAAAGCTTCTCCTTTTGTCTTTATCATTTTAATTTTGAAGGTAATGCATATGCATGTATGATCTTTTAAATCCAGAGATGGATATGGAATAGATAGGAAAAGGGACTCTCCTTCCCCATTATACACCCCCTCCATCCAAGCTATATACACTGTTGACTAGACTATGTCCTTTCAATCCTATTTTCTATGCCTACATTATATACAGAAAAGCAGGATTACGTTACACACAATATTCCAGTCATTGCTGTTTTTCACCAACAAGCTATCATTCACATCTTTTTCATACTACATATAAATTTATATCCTTTATTTTAGTGGTGTATATTGTGCAGTTGTGTCGTAAATTATGTACCTGTTCTCTGTTGAACATATAGATTTTTTCTGAGTTTTTCCTTAGCAAAATGCTGCAGTGAGTACCCTTGTACACAGATGTTTGTACATTTGTTCTAGAAAAATCTACAGTAAAGATTCTTAGATTAAGAGATTCCCAGGTTATTAGAAAACTACTCTATTAATTTAGATATATACTTCCAAATTGCCTGACCAAAAAGTTATGTCAATTTAACTTCTATGAACAGTATACAAACATGACAATTTTCCATCACCTACACCAACTCTGGGTAATTTCATCTTTTTTACAAGTTGATGGATTGTTTTAATTTATATTTCTCTGGTTATTAATAAGGTTGGCCACCTGTTCATGTGTTATTATTGATGATATTTGTATTGAATTGTTTGAATTTTCTTGATTTCAAAAAACGTTTTACATGTCATAGATATTAAATATTTGTTGTAAAACTCTCCTTCCAGTATTGTGTATGTGTTTGGTCAAGTAGAATAAACTCTCGTCCTCTGATTTCAGATTCCTTTCTCTTTCCATTAGAAATCCCTAAATGTAAAACTACATATTGATAGCTAAAAACCAGGATGTTTACTAGAGAAAAAGAATACAAAGGCAATAATTAAATATTATATTTATACAAAATACCTACTAGTACCAACTTAAAAAGAGAAAGTAAAAGTCAAATGCTTCTACGACTTCAGACTAAGAAAAAGAACTTTTGAGGTTGAATGTTCCTGAAATTTTTCTTTTCATACAACTACGGACATGACTTCAAAAGTTGATGTGACTAAAAAATGTAAGATATGAAAGATATTTGAAGACTCAGAGAAGGTGGATTTTCATTTTAACAAGTCACATATATATTCTAGATATACTCTTATTCGTAACTAAGTGAGTCAAATCAGATGAAAGAATCTAAAAATTTCCCTTTGACTGTGTTAAGTAGAAGTAGTAGAGGCATATTGGCCAAATCTTGAGTGTTTGCAAATTGACTCTTAAGGCTATAGGCTGGCACAGGTCATTGAAGCCCTAACTTTTTATCTTTAATTTTAAAATCCCCAAACAATTTATACTAATTTTTCTTGTCCATTATTTCCAAATAATCTTGTTTAAAGCTTATTACAGTGCTTGCTCATGTTACTGTTGGCTAACAGAAGGGTATCCGGGGCCTTAAAACTGAGAGGGTTAGGATTAATGATTCCAATACCTATGCTTGGACATCTCCAAAAGGGGGTTCCAACTTCTTGTCCTCAAGTCTGTATAGAAACTAGCAAACTTCCAGAGTTCACAAAAGGCTCAAAGACAACAGATGTTTTATAGAAAATTCTTAGAGCAAGTTTCCCGCATAATGTTGCTGATGCGTGTCTGCCTTTTCAATAAACATCACTATGCTTTATCACAAGATTTAATAAAGCAGCTTAGTTAAAAATGCCATCTGGGTCTCTGGACACATTAAACAAAGCTTAAAATAACCACCCCAGCAACTGGGAGGACCCAGCTGTTCTCATAATCTGTCCCACTCCTTTTACTTCCCCAGAAAAAGAGTGAATGAAGACCACAGACTAAAAGCATCCAGAAGGAACTGACACAAACAGGGAGATAGATGGAGCCAAGGGCTCCTGTAAGTTTGCTATTGCTCACATAATAGATTTGCTAATTCCACAACCTGCGGATGGTGATTAAGAATGGGAAGCAGAAAGAGGGAAGAGAGAATCATAGAAGGGCTCATTCAAGTTTTCTAATGTATCACAAACCTGTCCTCCCTAATGTCTGGATCATAGCAGCCCATTCCATTCACCTATTCTCTAGTGAACTCCAATAGAAAATACAAAGCCATCACCACCCAGTTCTTTCTCCCTTCTAGAGATGAGATATTAGCCACCCAATCCCAGATTCTCAGATCCATTCCAGGAAAGAAGCCCTAGGTATTGAAGCACAGCTTTCCCTCCCTCCCTTCTTTCTTCCACCCCAAGATTTGTTCCCCAGATAGTTCTAGTAAATGCAAAACCAAGTATATTCTCATTCTTTAGAGCAACCAGCTTTTCATGGCCAACTGGAATCAAACACAACCTGCACAAACATCTATCTGGAGGACACTCCCAAGGCTCCTACTGAGCCAGCCTTCTGCATACCACTGCATTTCAGCTTCCTAGTTCACAAGACACTGAGACATTCTTGAATTCTGCAAGGTGCACTGTGTGTTAATATCTTGGCTGCTCATCATGTGGCCAATAAAGGGCATGACTAGTCAACAAATAAATTTTCTCTTGGCTAAAACTTGCAACAAAACTGTAAGCTGTTTACCAAGGGGCCCACTGCAGGTTATATTCAATATATACAGTCAAATCCTAACTATCTGAGATATATTCAGTTGACCATACACCTTTATATTTCAGTAAAAGGTCTTTACGTTTCCCAGTGCTATCGATGTTACAAAGTGCTTTCATATGCAGTGCTTCATCTGATTTCCAGGATAATTAAATGATCCTGTCATACCTGATTTTTAGATGAGGAAACAAGTGGTTTCTGGGTATTTCAAGAGGCTAACGCATCTGCCCTCCAACTTGTATGTGAAAACCAAAAACAAAATTCCAAGGCCCTTCAACCATCTGAATGGACTTTGACTCTTTTGGTCAATATATGGCAGAGCTAGGAAAAGCAGGTGAGTCTTCCAGCTGCTGATACAGGGTTTTTTCTGCCATACTCCATTACCTCCAAGGCTAAAGTCAAAAGAGGGTGTGGTTATCACATGAAAAAATCTGGTTTGGATTTCCCAAATGTGTATGTAGTATTTGGGGATTTACCTTAATTTAACCTACAGTTCTTTTGGGTTGTAACAGTCTGACTCCATTTTTGAAAACAAAACAAAATCGATTTTAAATGCTGAATTATAGATCTTTGCTGTCCAGTATGGTAGCTACTAACCACTTATGGTTATTTGCATTTCTATTTTAATTAATTAAAATTCAGTAAAATGCAAAATTCAGTTCTTCAGTTGCTCTAGCCACATTTCAAGTGTTACAGTAGTCACATATGGCTAGTGGTTGGGACAATGCAGATTATAGAACAGTTCCATCATCAAAGAAACTTCTATTGAACAGTGCTATTATATAATGTCATCTCCAGAGAAAGAAAACTTTAGAAAAAGTCAGAAACGGCCGGGTGCAGTGGCTCACACGTGTAATCCCAGCACTTTGGGAGGCCAAGGCAGGCAGATCCCTTGAGGTCAGGAGTTCAAGACCAGCCTGGCCGACATGGTGAAACCCCGTCTCTAGTAAAAATACAAAAAATTAGCTAGGCGTGGTGGTGCATGCCTGTAACCCCAGCTACTCAGGAGGCTGAGTTGGGAGAATCACTGGAACCCAGGAGGCAGAAGTTGTAGTGAGCCAAGATTGTGCCACTGCACTCTAGCCTGGGTGACAGAGCAAGACTCCATCTCAAAAAAAAAAAAAAAAGAAAAAGAAAAAGTCAGAAACATCTTGAGGCAGGCATAGTGCTGTCATCTGTCCAATATTGAAGATGATTTAAGAATAAGAAAGAAGAAGAGAACAAAGAAGAGAAAAAGAAGTTGCCTTAGGTGTACCTACCCAGAAAAGGACAAAGGCATTCTTGTAGTCATTGTGTTGTATTTTAGCTCTTAAACTTTTTAAGAGATTAGAATAATTTGACACATAGAAGATCTAAACCACTGAAGAGGCTCTGAAGCAGATAAAAGTAGAAAGAAAATAAAAAACTAATTAGGTACAAACTAAGCTTAACCACAATTCGTTTAAACGGTACTATTTACTCTTCACATGATTGGTTTTTCTTTTGCTTTATAGTATGACATAGCTTATATCTTTAAAGGGGAATTAAAATATTTCTGGGAATTTTTAAAAGTAAGTTCACACAGCCACATAAAAACTACAGAAACAGATAAAACCTATCTTCTCATTTATTCCCTAATCCATTCAAATTAAATATAAAAATCCAAGCAGCCACAGTGATATTCAAAAAAGCAAAAGTGAGACAAAACAAAATTCATTTGTCACCTGTGGAGGTAGTTAGCTCACCTAATCTTCACTCCAAACACCAGTAATTTTTAAAAGACAGAAATAAACATATGTTCTGCCTTCCCGGAAGGAACTATGTTTCAGGGTAGCCAAATAACCCAGTTGTGAAGAAAATGGTCTGCTTATAGAAAAATGCCAGCTAAAACATGTAGATAGAATTAGAGAATTAGAAATTCACCATTTGGAAACCCCTAATGAAATAATCAACTCAAGCAAGGATCATTAATAAATGCTAAAACAATCAAGTAACTATTGATACAGAATATAACTGAATATACACATGGTACAAAGTTCACGTCACAGACTACTGGCTTGACCCAAGGGGGAATATAGCAGAGGAGATAGGCAGTGATCACCCTAACCTTGCGATCATCTCACCATCACTAATGATGGGATGTGAATACACATTATTGCCTATGAAATAGTCTTTAAAAAAAGAAGTTGAACCTGAATCTAACTAAACCTTGCAATGGGCTGAACGTGTATGTCTTCCCAAAATTAATATGTTGACATCCTAACCCCAAAGGTGCTGGTATTAAAAGGTGGGGCCTTTAGGGGGTCATTAGATCATAAGGACAGAGGCTTCATGATTGGAATTAGTGCCCTTATAAAAGAGGCCCCAGAGAGCTAGCTAGTCTCTCCCACTATGTGAGGGCCCAGCAAGAAAGCCAATCTATGAACCAGAAAGTTGGTCCTAACCAGATATCAAAACCACATGCTCCTTGATTTTAAACTTTCTAGCCTCTAGGACTGTGAGAAATAAATTTCTGTTCTTTATAAGTCATCCAGTTTTTGGTATTTTGTTATAGCAGGCCTAAAAGCCTTTAGAACTAACTTCCAGTTAACCAGGAAAAAACAGAGTGAAAAGTTAAATGACACCATAAAAAGCAACCAGAAAATTCCAGAAGGGGAAATATTCTACAGGACAACTGACTAGTTTTTCAACAAGTCAATTTCACTAAATAAATACATAAACAAAGAGTATGTGTATTTTCCAGGTTAAAACAGTCTTGAGCTAAATAATCAAATGCAATGTGTGTCCCTTGATTAGAAGAAACTAATTTGAACAAACCAGCCACAAAAGATATTTCAGGGAGACCAAGCTGGAAGGATCACTTGAGGCCAGGAGTTTGAGACCAGCCTGGGCAACGTAGTAAGACCTCCATCTCTACAAAAACAATAAATTAGCTGGGCATGGTGGTGTGCACCTCTAGTCCTAGCTACCCAGGAAGCTGAGGCAGGAAGATCACTTGAGCCCAGGAGTGTGAGGCTGCAATGAGCTATGATTGTTTCACTGCACTTCAGGCTGTGTGAAAGAGCAAGACTTTGTCTGAAAAAATAAAAGGACATTTCATAATAATTGAGGAAATCTGAATGTGGACTGGGTAATAAATGATATAAAAAAGCCATTTTTTATTTTGTTTGAAAAGATGATTTTGTAACTATACAGGAAAATGTTCTTATTTTTTTAGAAATCTGTACTAAAGAATTTAGGGGTAAAATATCATTTTCTTTAATATACTTTCAAACACAACCAAAAAATAGTCATGACACAAATATAGCAAAATGTTTACAATCTATGTTCTATGCTTGCCTGTGAGTGCCATTAATCTCATCTCTCTGCTTTTCTGAAAGTTTGAAAATTTCAAAGTTTTATAATAAATTTTTTTACATCCCATAATTTTATAATAATTTTTTTAAAGTTTGAAGCAAATCAACAACTATAGCTTCAAAAATATCCTGACCCACAATAAACATTGAACAGGGTATATTTCTCCCATTTCCTAAAAAGTTGGCCCAGGAAGGAGTATGAGAGCTGCCATAGCTCTCCCAAGGCTCATTATTCTCCATCACTCCATGGTAAATCCCAAAATAAATTTTTTAAAAAGTTGTTTAAATTTATAATGTTTTTGATTCTATAATAATTTTATAATAAAATAATTGTAAAATGTTTTTGATTTTATAATTTATAAAAATTTTTATACATGTTTATGTTTGAAATGTCTATTTCAAACTTTATGAGATATTAAAATATAAGTAATATAGTTCATCATTTTAGAAATGCCATGCTTTTCTTCTCCAGCAATTACATAATCAAAGAGTAACTGTAGTTTTTCCTAGAACATTGCTTTGTAGGCTGGGCATGGTGGTTCATGACACTTTAGGAGGCCAAGGCAGGCAGATCTCTTGAGATCAGGAGTTTGAGACTAGACTGGGCAACACAGAGAAACCCTATGAGTAGTAAAAACACAAAAATCAGCTGTGCGTAGTGGCGTGCACCTATAGCCCCAGCTACTCAGGAGGCTGAGGTGGGAAGATCACCTGAATCTGGGGAGGTCAAGGCTACAGTGAGCCAAGACTGTACCATTGCACTCCAGCCTGGGCAACAAAGTGAGACCCTGTGTCAAAAAAAAATGAAATTTAATTGAAAAAAAGAAAATTGCTTTGTAAAATTAATTTTTCAATCAAAACCAAGATTTTTCAGATATAGAGAATGCAGCCCACTGGTCAGATTTGTCAGTTCAAAGAGAAAAAATTCCAGTTTCCTATTTTTCTAGCCTGCTTATGATTATCCAATAGGATATCAAAAAAGACCAAAGCCTTTGGGATCCATGTTCAGTATTCCTGAGTCTCACTCAGGATGCCAAATCAGGAGACAAGCACATTCTCATCAATTTTCAATCATTCGAGACCAATTTTGCTTATAATTATCCAGTTCTTTTAGACCACCTTTCTCCTGAAGCCAGCCTTATGGCTATTCACTTCACTTTAGCATAAGCCCCCAAGAAGGTGAACAAAATGAGGAAACGATTGGTTAAAGTTGGCGTTTGAAATTCTGAAACATGTCCACCATTCCCTTCACCCATGCCCGCCCCTCTTAGAAGTAGTACTTTCAGATTATTTAAGAGTTGATGCTTCTATGTGGATTTTGTCAGCTGTCCTTTATAACAGCTAGTGCATTTAATTTGACTCTATTTTCAGCATATATTGACCTATGCTAATTATCTGTTAAAATAAATTCCACTCTTAGAGTTAATAAAGTGTGTGTGTCATGGAAGACCCATTGAAGTAAGAAGCTGAGGAGCCCTTATGGTAAAGTGGGACAAGAAATAATAAGACATAATAATTTTCCCATGCAAATCAACAACCGTAGCTTCCAAAATATCCTGACCCACAACAAGTATTGGACAGGCCATGTTTCTCTCACTCCCTAAAAATTTGGCTCAGGAAGGAGTATGAGAGCTCCCATAGCTCTCCCAAGGCTCATTATTCTCCATCACTCCACAGGAACAGCCTGTCAGAGAAGAGTGAAAGACCATTTGTCAACCTCTCTTCAACTCCCTGATTCTAGCCAAACTTCATCAATCTCAAGTGAGGAGCCAGAGAGAAATCAAACCCCATATATCCAGCATCATTGTCTACTGGAGTCAAAAATCACAATTCCACTACCCACCCCAACACCACTGGCCCTGTTTCTCCCAATTGCTTTTTATTGTGTTTTTCAAAAAAATCTCCTTTCCCTATCCCTGCAACACCGAGAAGGAGGAATTATAGTAGATAAATATGAAGCATGGAGATCCTTTAAAAATGTTTTTAATAATAAATGAGAAAATGAAAAGGAAAGGGTTGGGAAGGAAGGAGGGAATACAAATGCCAGGGAAATGTTCAGTTTTGTTTTTAAAGATGTTAACACTCATTTATACATCTGCAAGACACTCCCCTTAAAGTCAAGTTCTATGAGTGTGGGTCTGGTTGCATGAATAAGGATAAAATTACCTTTTTAGACGATGTTTCCCACATATCATTCAGAGACCCCTGAAGTTAGGTATCCCTCTTGTAGATGTCCTTGAGATGCTGCTGGACCTGGGAAAGAGGAAACTGGGATACGGGTCTATGCCAAAAGGTGCTTCTAGTTATAGGACAGAGAGGAAAGGGGCAGAGGGAGAAAAACCCGAAGTCTGAGAATCTGGATTGCAGAAGACTACCGAGGTCGTGGGAGAAGGGAGAGAAAACAAGGATGAAAAGCGAAAGGGGAAGAGGCATGAAATGTTGTCAAATGTCAAAAGGCATTTGGAGAGAAGTTGGGAATTGCATTAAGAAAACCACTGCAAATCTCATTTCAGACCATTTAGAGATATGCCCCCTGGGAACTGCGAGCTCAGGCTGTTTAGCATCAAACAAATGGATCCACTCCATCCCTACCCTAATTAAATAAATCATTCAGTAATTCCACTGGGTTAAAGAACCAAAATATTAAAAACCTTCAGGACCTACTCTTGCCAAATATGTCAGGGATCGTGTGTGTGTGTGTGTGTGTGTGTGTGTGTGTGTGTGTGTGTGTGTGTGTGTTCTGAGACACCACTACTGTTAAATAGGCAGAGCTAAGACTTAGGGGACTGGCAGATTATTGCAAAAAGGGCACGGGGAAGAGGGACTATGTTGTGAGCCTGGGAAAGAAGTTTGTGTGGGGACTGTGGGCAGTGAACACATTGGGAACAATATGGAAAACTGGGAGCTGCCTTGGAATCTACAGGGCCGGGTAAGAGAATGTCCGAAAGAAAAATGAGCAGGTGCAGGATGTGTGCAGAGTCGGAGAAGAGTCCAGGGCACCCGGAGTGGCTCCAGGAACGACGGACACCCCTCAAGGCTTTTGGGGGCGGTGGGTACTAATAGAACCCAGTGTCCGGGGTGCGCCGGGGAGGCTGCGAGCGCGGCGGGATTGGGGCGCTGGAGGGTGAGGACGCGGGAGTGAGGAAGCAAAGCCTGGGCCGGGCAGGGGCCTCCCAGCTGGGCCCGGAGGCAGCAGGGGGACAAGGGCTAGGAGAGGGCATGGCGGCAGCGTGTCGGGAAGCGAGGGGCATCCGGACACTCACCCCGTTGGCCGCAGCCATCTGCCCCACGATCTCGATGGCCGTCCTGCTGAAGTACCTGCCGTCGCTGCCCACCACCGTGGTGCAGCCCCGACGGTCGCGCAGGTCGATGGACGATAGCACGCTCTGGATGAATTTGGGCAGGTAGTTGCGCTGGCCCTCGAAGAGGCCGGTAGGTCGCCGCAGAACCCTGCCGCCGGCCAGCCGCCGGTCCTCGTAGGGCGCAATGGGCACTGTTAGCACCGGGATGGGGCTCCCCTCCGTGGCGCCTCCTGGCCGGTCCTGCTGAGGCTTCCGGGGCCGGAGGCAATCTGCAGCCTGCCGGGGGCCTCCGCCCACCTGGCCGCGCACCGGGACTCCGCCTCGCGCCCAGGCCCCCTCTCCGGCAGGTCGGCACCCTGCGCCCTGCACCCGCCCGCCTGGGGACTGCCCGCCCCTCCTCTCCGTGCGGCTGCTCGCTGACTCCCTCGGCGGAGATTGCTTCTGCCTTCCTGTAAAGTTTTCTCCCGCCCACCTTCTCCGCTGCCAGACCGCCCGAGGTGTCCTCAGTTTCTCCCCAAGTTGGACTCACTTTCGGGGTGTCCCAAAATCCTGATTCCAGGGCCTGCTAGCCCGACCCCGGTGACGCCTGCACCCGCGCCTGGCCCCAGCCTTCACGCGCGATTGCCGCCCTCCGGGGCACACCCTCCGCCAGAAAACAGCCGGCGTGCAGCGAGACTTTGGGCAGAGTCCGGGTTCCTCTCCGGCGCCAGGCTCGTCTCCCTGTCTCCCTGGGAGTGCGCAGCCTACACGCACCAGTTTCTCTTTAGAACAAGCACGGGGAGGGATTTGGGAGGGGGCTGAAAACTTTTGCCATCAGCGAACAGCCTCAGCCAAAAATAACCCTGGAAAGGCGAGCTAAGAATGGTTATCTCCTGCCAGCGCTGAAATCGGAGGCTGGGCGCTGCATGTGGGGTGTGTGTGTGTGTGTGTGTGTGTGTGTGTGTGTGTGTGTACCCTCCCACCCCGACCATTTGTTGAAGGGAATCACCACTGTCAGACTTCAATCCAACAGGACCCACTCGAGCCATCCACACTTTCCCCAGCCTCCTCCAAAACAGCTCACTTTCCGGTATGGACAATTCTTTTTTTTTTTTTTTTTTTCCCTTGTTTGTTTGTTGTGGTGGTTGCAACAGCAGCAACACAGACGACACATATTTCCCTATTCTTCTCGCCCTTCTCACCCTCCCTACCCAGCTCCTGCCTTAGAAACAGGCTTGGCCTACACTGTATCTGTCCACACTGCCTGAACTCTTCCCTGAATTAATCGTTTTCAATAGGAGGGGGCTAAATCCCTTATTAATGCCCTACCAGGAGTGAATGAATAAAGCCAAGTTAAAGGGGAACTGGGTACCACATACTGTGCTAGGTTTCTTTGCATGTATCCTTTCATTCTGCTGGAGCTAAAGATGTTCTGCCTCCTCTCCATAAAACGCACCCAAACTCCAAAACCAGGAAATTCTCCATAGAAAATAGGAGTGAAGAGAGACAAGACTAACAGGATATACGGCAAAGCAGGAAGAAAGTTTTGTCTCCCATTTCGCTCAAGGAATTTTTGGACCCACCAAGGCTACTGTCCTGAAAGATCCTGCTGCTTCTCCTTCCCCAAATATTGTCCACTTCCTGAGAGTAAGGCTGACACGCCGCAGGCTTTTAAAGTGTTTGGTCACAGTAAGACAACTGTGAGTAATAACACACATTGTATACTGTTTTGCAATTGATAAAAGGCTTTGCATCTGTTTTTTTCTTTGGAGGCTGAAGAAAAGAATAATGGTATTCACGCAGTTCTCATTTTACAGATGAAAACAAGAGGACTTTTTCTGTGAAGTCAGGAAAGTGGTTACAATGGTACTTTCTGCCTGTCCGAATTATGTATTGCCCCTCCCCTTTCTATTAATAACATTGAAGTGTGATGGGACAACCACTGAAGCTGTCAGTTGAAACCTGCTGGGACTTTTTAGCCATTCTCTTCAACATAAAGAATGGGTGTTTTTGGAGGGGGTGAGAGGAATGGGGAAATGTTGTCAAAGAGTACAATGTTTTAGTTGAGACAGGAAGAATACATTTTGTTGAGATCTACAGCACAGCATGGTGACTGTAGTTTACAATGAAGTATTGCGTATTTCAAAATTGCTAAGACAATAAATTTCAAATGTTCTCACCACAAAAAAGATAGGTTTTGAGGTGATGAATCTATTAATTCTCTGGATTTAATTATTCCACAATGTATACATATATCATAACATCACATTATACCTCCGTAAATACATACAATTTTAATTTGTCAATTAACATTTTTTTAAAAGAATAGTGTGGCCAGTTGGGGAGGTAGTTTTTTTTTTTTTTTTCCTCTAGTCTCTACTCAGTCTCCAAGATCCCATTCCCCATAAAATTCCTGTCACCCAGGAGGAGTGCAGTGGCACAATCATGGCTCACTGCACCCTCTCCCTCTTGGGCTCAAGCGATCCTCCTGCCTACAGGTACATGCCACCACGCCCAGCTAATTTTTGTAGCTTTTGTAGACATGGGGTTTCACCATGTTGCCTAGGCTCGTCTCGAACTCCTCAGCTCAATGAATCTGCACACTTTAGCCTCCCACAGTGCTGGGATTACAGGTGGGAGCCACCAAGCCCAACCCATAAAGTTCCTAACTTTTTATCTCCCTGGGAGTGCACAGCCTACACACACCAGTTTCTCTTTAGAACATACTTAAGAGTCTTGGCTTAGCATCCAACAGACAGAACTTTAACACTTCTACGGATCTGTGCACCTGTCTATGGTGTGGGGTTTTTAAGATCTCTTTCTAATGACACTTTATTTTGCAAAGCAGGACAGTTTCATTCCCAGAAGAGCAGGTATGGTAAATCCTTTGTTCCAGTAATGAAGACAATGATCCAAACCCTAAGCCTCAGAGAAGCCCAGAAACCCTCCAGGCCTCCATCTCTCTGCTCCTAGCACCTGCCTCTCTCTTGACATCAACATCATTCTCCCCTCTCACAGCCCAGCTCCTTCCACAGACCCAGGGATTAGGCACCAGCACCTCAGACTAGATTTTAGAGAATTACCATTCAAGAGGCAATCCTCTTCCCTTGGTTCCAATTTCAAGGTTCTCAAAGACTGGAACAGGGCTAGTTTGAGGCAATGTGCCCCATTGCATAGCCAGAAAGAACCTTACAGTGAAAAGGAAAACAATTCTTCCAAAGTAAGGGGGTGCTGATCCCCAGAGGGAGGACAGATGGGCAAACAAACAGTAACCGGGCCACCACATTCTTCACACTCACTGATCAAGGACTTCTAAAACCACTTTTCTTTTCTCTGAATTTATATAGGATTTTGTATCACTCATAAAGGAATGTCTTATAGGCTGATAACACCTTTCTATTCATGCTTACACTTAACGTTTAGGCTAGGATAATTTCCTAACCTCAGTGTCCTCACTATAAGATGGGAATTATTATAATCCCTACCTCATAAATTGTTGGGAGGATTAAAATACTTAGTAAAGTGCCTGACTAACAGAAAGGCATTCAATAAATGTTAGCTATTCATGGTGTCATCATCATTATATTTACCATTATTAGTAATCTCCTGTATTGCAAGAATTACAGTTTATATTTTTGTAGACCATCACTGTAGCTAAAGGGTCTTTGGGCCATAGGTGATATTCCATAAAGGTTGGTTAAATTGATCTGTGGTTTTTGACTATGGAAACTCAGAACTCCCTCAAAATGTACAAAACAGATTTACCTGCTAAATAAATCTCTTCAAAGCTGACCCCAGGTTTGATTGAATTAATTCCAAAGAATTTGTCACAATGATGGAGAAAGGAAACTTAGAGGGCCCCACAGTTGTTTGCTGGTAAAATGAGAAGTTTGGATTAGATCAATGTTTCCCAAAATATTTTCCTCAGAATGTTAGTGCCCCTCGAATCCTGCACAAAGCAAGAGTTTCATGACCAAGTAGCTTTTAAAACTCCTGTACACTCTATTCCCATTCTTCACAATGCACACTTTCATATTAAAATTTCTGAGAGGTCCTCAACAGAAGACATCACTTAACTTTTTTTTTTTTTTTTTTTAAGACAGATTCTCACTCTGTCACCCAGGCTGGAGTACAGTGGCCACCACTCCTGGCCTAAAAATTTTTTAACCTGGTGCTTCCCAATCTAAACTCACAGGGACCAGTTTTCTTAATGAAAGAGAATCAGACTAGCTTGTAACCATAGCTGGTGACACTCCCCTGCCCCATTCCTTGTATGTCCTCAGTGGACTAGGTCAGGAATAAATAAATTTTCCTGATTCTCAAGGGCTGGTCACTCCTTTGCACTGAGCTCAAAGCTTCTCTGTAGCATGGGTCACAATGAATGGTAGCCCTGATAGCCTAGAGTAGCCTTTCAGCCTTCTCTGAGCCTCTAAAGACTGAGGATCCTTGGCATGAAATGGAGCAACTGATATACCCTTGCTTTCCCTGGGGACTCTCTTGCTCTCAAAAAGGCATCAGCCATCATCTCCATCTAGAGAATATACTAGCTGACTCAGCTTGACCAGCCTGTCCCAAAATGAGAATCTGGGTAAAATAAGCATTGAAACATTTCATTCCTTGTAGATTCACAAAACATATTAGCATATTACAGACTATGAAGTTCTGCAGGAAAAAAAAACCTATTTAACTTTAATCCAACATTGCCAAGTTTTATTTGACCATGGAAGATTTTTCCAAAACCCTTACAAACAGATCAAGGACATTAATCTTTCATGAAACACTAGATCCCCAAGGTCCTCTCCAGCTACATCATTCTGTGATTTTCTTTTTTATTTATGAGGCATTAAAAGATTAATCTCTATCAGACTTCCATTTAGAAATTCACCAGAATGTGCAAAGGCAGCAGGTAAAATTGCTGAAGGGTATTATAAAAATACCCTCCAGTGATTTTTGAAACTTAAACTGAAATATTTATATAACTATATATTTCAGTTTGTATATTATATATATATGTATATACACACATATATGTGTGTATATATATTGGTGTATGTATATCTATATCTATGTATATATGGCATTATATCCATTTTACAGATGCAGAAACTGAGGTTTAGAGGGGGTGAGCAATTGGTCCAAAGCCACACAGCACACAGGTAGTCATTGATAAAGGTAAAAACAAGAGTTGAAGCCTGAGGTGTAAGGACACAGAGACAAGTACACAAATGTTTACAAGTTACACATATGACACGTGCCTTTAATATGAATTTCTTGAACATTCATTTAGAGGCCTTACAATGAAGACATCAGAGTGGCAGCAAGTTCTGTTGGAATCAGGGGAGCGTGTTCTTCTATAATCCCCTGGCTAACAGGAAAGCACACTGATTTGGCCCATGGTAGTTATACACTCCCATTGAGTCAGGGGCCACTTCTATGCACACAGGAGGTGCTAAAAATATGCTGTTGACTCATTGCCTCTAAGAGCAGAAGAAATGCCAAAAGTATAGGACAAGAGGCAGAAAAGCACACGGAAAAATGTCGTAGGGCAGTCCTCTGAGGAAGTGTTAGATCCCTTTGAAATCTGTCCAAACACTTTCTTGTGCTGGGGAAAGTCAATTACATATTTCAAGCAACCCCACATGTCATACGAGTATCTTGTACGTGTTTGTGTACTCGTGTCTGTGAACTTACATCTCAGACTTCAACTTCTCGCTCCCCACCCTTATCAATGACTGCCTGCATGGCCTTGGGCAAGTTGCTTTCCCTCTTCAAAGCTCAGTTTCTGCATCTATAAAATGGACATAATGCTACCTACCTCATGGGGTTAGTGATCACATTTAAGGAGCTAATATGTGGAAATTGCTTACACAGTACCTATCACATAATAAGGGTTTAATAAGTGTTTGATGTAATTGTTTTGATTATTACTACTATTACTAAAATAATAATTACTACAATAATAATGATTCTTATTCTCTATATTAGTATTATCTTTGAAAATGGGCATGGATTATGTCTATGTAACACTTTTGGCACAATATCTAGCATTATATCACACACAAATTAGAGAATTCATGTTATTAAGGATGAAAAAATATTTTTACTGACCCTTCAATTCTTCGTAAGTAACTGCAAAAGAAGCCATTATCCCAACACATGAAATAAAAAAGAAAATTCAGTTCCTCTGGAGTTTGTTTTTGGAGGTAGCCACAGGATACCTAAATTTTTTTTCTTTTCAGAGAGACCGAGGGGCTCACTAGGTTGACCAGGCTGGTCTTGAACTCCTGGTCTCAAGCCATCCTCCCACCTCAGCCTCCCAAAGTGCTGGGATTACATGCATGAGCCACCACATCCAGCCTACCTCAAATATTGAATGCTGTTAATAAATCTCCTGAGGCCAGCATAAGAAGGTGATGGGCAAAACTAATGCAGGTATGTTTTTCTGGCTTTTTCATGTATTGGGCCAAACTTTGAAAAGCACTTACTATTAATGGCTAACTTGCAAAATTTGTGATTTATTAAAAGCAGATTTTAATTGTTTTACCTAAAAATAATAGGCCTCTGATCTGCCAAAGATGAAGATTTAATTTCTAGGTGTTCCCCACAATACCTAGAAACATCAGTGGAATCGATTATTAAACACTTTAGAACTGTTCTCATCAAAGTTCTTTAATATATAATAGAGCAAAAGAAAAGTTTCTTTTCTAAAGGCTTCTCTATACTTTTTTTAATAGTTGAATTTCATTTCTGAAGGCTCCTAAAAAGAATAGAATTTAGATCTTTATTAAAGAGGAAATATATTTTCCATGTTTAATTTAAATGACATTCCATCAGTCATTTGCAATCTTAGCCTACACGGAATTTCTTTTTTTGGTAGTTTTTATGTTTGGGCTTTAGGAGGGGATTCCCAATAATCTCTATATAAATATTTCTAATCTCTATATAAATATTTTAACATTTCAATGTAAATTAGTTTTTTAAAGCTATTTTATCCATAAAAATAATAAATTTGCATGGCTGAGGGTGAAATAATGTGATACCAGGACCCCTCAGTTTTGGGGGTTGTGAGTAGATCCCATCTTCATGTTCCTCCAGCCCAGCCCAAGCCTGGCTCAGGGCCTCCTCCCCCATTTGCCAGGAACCACCATCCCCAGGGATTCTATGTGCCCTGCCTGACCAGTGTTCTCCATCAGAGTTTACCAATCTTTTGTTCATTCCCTCAGAGCACAGCTAAGCAAGAGTACACTAATTTGAAAATTAACTCAAGCAAATAGAGGAACAATATCCCCAACACATTGCATTTTAACATAGGGTTTCCTGGACACACTGTTTCAACCCAAGAGTTGGGCTAATAGTAGGAGTTCCATCTGCTAAAATACGGCTGTCAGCTTCAGAGGGAAATTCATGAACGTCTTCGTAGTTTGTTTTTACGTTTCACTTGGCACTGTTTCTAAAATTTCCTCTGAAGCCAAAAAATAAGTTATTTCCCAGCACACTGGGCACTTTTCATTTATCATTGGATTGATTTTTGTAACTTGCAGTAGGAGCTGAAATCGACCAGGGGGTTCTTATCCAACAGACAGCAGCAAAACTCTTTGTGTATCTGCGTTCCTTTCAACAAGCGTGACTTCCTCAATGGCATCATTCGTGAGCGTAACACAGAGCTCAGCAATAACGTTTCTTCACTAACCCTACCAGGTATCCAACATAGGATGTTACTTCCTTTCACTGTTTTCCGACTCCTGGCAGATATTAATCATTGGGATTTGGGAACAAGGAAATAGAATTTCTGAGAATGCTTGGGAATTCCCAAATTCATATGATTTTCATAACACTTCACTTACAAGTTTTTGAAAAATAATAAGTGACTATAATAACAAGCAAATAGTCGTTTTTTTCTGTAACAGGATTATATGAAAAGTTTTAGTAGTCTTCTGTTTTTAAAAGATATGATAACAAATGATGATTTCTTATTATTAGGAGCCAACATATTGTAACAAGATTATAAAATCCAATAGCATTAATAGAGAAAACATTAAAAAGAAATGAATATTATCACAAAATAAATGCTAAAGAAAAGTCCTTTAAAGATTGAAAGGTAACACCACAAATACTTAATGCTTTAATCGTTGTTTACATGACATTGTTAAACAAGGCATCAATCATCCCCTCCAATACCATTTAAATAACATAACATTCTGATCTCCTGGCAAGATGAATAGCACTAGAAAGAAGCAACTGTCAAAATGGCCGATTTAAGGGCATATTTTGTTTCTAAAACTTGGCATTTCTTCGAAAACCTCTCATAGGATTTGTAAAACATATACTATGCCTATGAACACATTAATATTTATTTGCAGAAATGGTTCACTGTTAGCAGTGGACAAGGCCATGAACACACACTTGTAACACAGCAACAGATACAAGAAAGTCTGACTGAGGCTCCTTTACTGCTCCTGTCCTGTTCACCTTAACTTTCATCTCCACATGTCAGTGCTTCCTCATCTTGCTTGACTTGAAGTCAGTGCATTTCTTCAAGCCAGTAAGTTCTCTATACTGACTATTAAGCTGTAATTTTCACAGGAAAATTAGAATGTTCCTTCCCATTTTCCTAATTTCTCAACTGACTTTTCTCAGAATTCAGAATCCATAAATATTGAAATGCCAGGAGAGAATTTCCAAATGGAAATGCTGTTCCCTTCGTCCATTTTCAGAAGAAACCGTAGGATAGTGTTATCCTTCTCTTCTCCAATTTTTTTTTTCCTGCAAACTTATGGTTATCACCTCTTTAAGTGAGTAGCTCATAATTTTGCCTCCCCTGCAAATGGTCCCAAAACAGTGAAGTGGGTCCTCTTTAGCTGTGTCTTTAGTACATAATCCTGCATTTCTGACCATATGCAGGGAATGTGACCCAGGGAAGGATCCCTGACTCAATGGGATTTCTCTTGCTGTCTCTAGAAATTGAACACTGGAACGCAGACGTACAGAGGCTGGTAGCCATCGTGGTGTGCTATATTGATGACGGCAGCAGTGGCTGGTGTGGGGGCAGTTAATTGACAGCTACCTGTTGCTGACATCCCAGGAACTGCCTGAACCTCCTCTTTCCCAGTCATAAGATATCTAAGATTCAGCAGTATTCTTCATTAAATCCTAGCATGGTTTAAGCTAGCCAGAATTAGGTTCTGTTGCTTTCAATCAACAGAACCTTAGCTAATACGTTGTTATTTCCTGGTCTTTGTTCCTTTAATTTTCCAGGAAAAGAAGGGAAAATGGCTTATTGGTTTTAAAAAGAGACAAGGGACAACATACCATTTATGCAAAATTTAGAAGCACTCAAAGGAAACTCTGGAAAGTTCCTGAGACATACCTAGGTAGGATCAGCATAAAACTTGAACAGTGTATCTAGATCATGGTTGCCATGGTTGCCTTGACACAATGAACATCTGTATCAAGATCATATTTTCTTGGTGGGACAGAGAGAAGCACAAGGCGGGACTCACATTTACAGTAATCCTTGTTTTCCAGGGACCATACAACCCAGTTTGTCCAGAGCTGTTCATCTTAAGTTTGTTATCCCACCATAATTATAAATAGAACCTCCTTTTTCTCTCAAGAATATCCCACTTTGGATGATAATTTCTGTGACTACCCATTAACAATATTTAATAACTATAGAAAACTGCTTCTCTATATTTTTTGTATGTTTGAAACATTTTATAACAAAAATATCTTTAAAGTTATCACCTACACAGAATATAGCTGCCAAATGCTCCTACTCTGCTATTCTAACCATGAATCCCTCTGGGGCCCCTTCCTCCTACGGCGCTTGTGAGGATGAAATGAAATAAGCTCTATGAAGTGCCCAACAGTGACCAACACTGAATAAAATACAGCCACCATAGGTGGCCTTCCCTTATGTTCACCAAACTCCTGATAAGTTATTCGGTGATGTTTTAATCTTAATATTTTATGTAGATTATACATTCATCTGATTCAAAATGCAAAAGGTACAAAAGCGTATACAGTTAAAAGTTTCCCAACCCACTACCATTTATCTCCCTGGAGGCAACTGTTTCCAGATTTTTGAATATCCTTAAAGAATATCATATGTATGGAAAAGAAAGATTATATATTTATATGCATCTGTGTATGCATTTTCCTATGAGAGGCTCACAAAGTCTCCTTGAAGAGATATCATTATTACAAATACCCCTCAATTTACAATAGGGTTATATTCCAATAAACTTATGAAAATATTGTAAGCTGAAAATGCATTTAATACACTTAACCTACTAAACATCATAGCTTAGCTCGGCCTACCTTAAACACTCACATTAACCTACAGTTAGGCAAAATCATCTAACAGAAAGCCCATTTTATAATAAAGTGGGCTTTGAATATCTCATGTAATATAATGAATACTGTACTGAAAGTGGAAAACAGAATGGTTGTATGAGTACTCAAAGTACAGCTTCTGCTGAATGTGTATTGCTTTCAAACTATCTTAAAGTTGAAAAATCGTAAGTCAAAATATTCTAAGTCAGGGATTGTTTGTACTTCTACTTTACATGATGAAATTGAGCCTTGAAAAGATTAAGTGACTCGCCCAAGGTCACACTGGCAGTTAAATAGTGAAACTTGGATCCAAATTGTTCAGTCACTACATGTATTGTCTTGAAATTTGAAAAAGTGGAAGAGGAATTAAACTACTAAATTGAAGGACTATTTTAGGCATAGAAGAAGCAGATGCCTTCATGTCCAAGTGATTGTGAAAAGCCCACTTGCCCCAAAATATGTCTCCTGGTCATATGAAATTCCACCATTTCAGATTTTTACCTGGGGATTTAGAGTAATCTGCTGTTTTCCTAGAGCTCCCCTAAAATAGAAATAGAAAATTTTGGAAGGCTAAATATATGCTAACATTGGAAAACTCATTTTCTCCCCTTCGTAAGGCAAGGTACTGAAGGAGGGGGCCCTACGGGCTGTGCAGGGACATCCTGGAGGCATGGGGAGAAGAAACTGAAAGGCAAGTTTGTATGGAACAAAGAATACCGATCTCAGGATTCTCCCTTGAACCTGCCCTAACTTTGTTCAAATAGACTTAGCCACTGACCTGCTGTCAAAAGACCACAGCCAATCTGACTTGTTTTCAATATAATGATGAATATTGATTTGGTCCCTTCATCCAACATTCTCAGCTGGATCTTTTTTGACCAAGGATATACATTACTAGGTGAGTACAGGCAGTTAATTCTTCCACACGGGACTTCGGAGTTTCTGAGTTAACCAGAATCACCCACCTTAACATCTGCCAGTTTATACCCCAAGTCCTGACCAGTGCCCCCTACCTGCTATGCCTCATGTTTTCAATAGAGCATAAAATCAGAAATGAAAGATGAAACATCATAGCCAATATCACAGAAATACAAAGGATCCTAAGAAACTGCTAGGTATAATTATACACTAACTAATTGGATCATCTAGAAGAAATGGATAAATTCCCAGACACATAAAACCTACCAAGATTGACTCATGAAGAAATTTAAAAATCTGAACAGACTAATAGCAAGCAAGGAGGTTGAATCCGTAAGAAAATGTCTCCTATCAATGAAAAACCCAAAACCAGATGGCTTCCCAGATTAATTCTACCAAATATTTTAAGAAGAACTAATACCAGTCCTTCTCAAACTCTTCCAAAAAGCTGAAGTGGAGGGAATACTTCCAAACTCATCTTACAGGGCCAGCATTACCCTGATTCCAAAGCCAGACAAGAACACTACAAGAAAGGAAAATGACAGGCCAATAGCCTTGATCTACATAGATGCAAAAATCCTCAACAAAATCCTAGCAAACCAAATTCAATAGCACATTGAAAGAATCATTCACCATGATCATGTCATGGTTCAACATAAGCAAATCAATACATATAATATACCATATTAGAAAAATAAAGGATAGAAACTATATGGCCATCACAATAGATATAGAAAAAGCTTTTGACAAAATTCGAAACCCTTTCATGGTGAAAAAAAAAAACACCCAACAGATCACGTATTGAGGGACTGTATCCCAACAAAAAAAAGGCCATATATGACAAACCCATAGCTAACACCATGATCAATGGTGAAAAGTTGAAACTTTTCCTCTACCATCAGGAACAAGACAAGGATGCCCACAGACACCACTTCTCAGGGTAATTAGGCAAAAGAAAGAAATAAAAGGCATCTTAATAGGAAAGGAAGAAGTGAAACTGTCTCTACTGACGGCATGATCTTGTTATATATAGAAAACCCTACAAGCTCCACTAAAAAAAGGTTAGAACTCAACACAAAGAAGGGAACAATAGACACTGGGGGACTCCAAAGGTGGGAGGGAAGGATGGTGGGAGCAAGGGTTGAAAAACTACCTATCGATTACTATGCTCACTGCTTGGGTGGTGGGATCATTAGAAGCCCAAACCTCAGCACCATGCAATATACCTGTTTAAGAAACCTGTACATCTACGCTCCTGACTCTAAAATGAAACATGCAATATTTAAAAAAGAAAAACAAATAAATAAAATTTGAAAACTGTTAGAACTGAACTGATAGGTGATATCAGTAAAGTTGTAGGATACAAAATCAACATATAGAGCCTTGAACACAGCAACATCCAGCTGTCTGACACGAAAGTCTCAGGGGCAAGAAAACCTCTATATGAACTCAGAAACAATGAGCTAAGTTGTGTTTATGTCTGAAAGGATGTTAAGAACTTCATTCATGTTACATCAGAGCCAACAGAAAGAACCAACAGGAAACCTGCACCCAACAAACAGAAATGACAAGATGAAGGGAAAGCAGAGGTAAGGGCTTACCTTAGAAAGGGCAAGTGATTAGCTCAATATGCAATACAATGTTTGCTCCTGAGCCAAAAATTTGTACAATAATTTGGATATTACTTGCACAACCAGAAAAATCAGCCACTCATTAGGAAAATGTGTTTCTGTAGAAGTCTTAGGACTCAGCTATCTATAATAACATGAAAAGACAATATTTTCATCCAAAATGAGTATTTTTGTTTGTCTTGGCTTGTTATTCTAACGTCAACAGCCTCTAAATAAACTGTTGAAGTACATGATATAACCACCTCTTTCTCCATCTTTCCCATTGCTCCCATAGGGTTTCAGTTGTGCAATTTCACCATTAGCAAAGCTTTTTGCTGAAATCTGGCTTTTCAAAGGGAGAGTATCCAGAAACAGAAGATGCTGATCTGGGAGGCTCTTCCTAATAGAACTGCTGCTTCAGTTTAACTTGAAAAAGCCCACACCCAGTTCCTAATGACAAACATCTGAACACCGGGTCTTCCCCTGAGCAAGACCACGCTATGCCTCCTGCTCGCTCTGTTCTATAAGCAACCCACAGATTGCTCCCTGTGAAGAGGAGCCTGCCAGGGGAGCAGCATTCCACCAGACCCTGATTTAGCAAGATATTTCCGTATCATTCCCCCAACCAGCTGGAAGTCCTCCACTGCTCTTGTGTAAAAATCTAACTCATCTCGCTGAATTTCCTGATTTAAAAGTCTAATTCATTTCACCAAAAGTGTGACAGAAGGAAACCAAGTACACCATCTCTCTCTTACCAAACCAAAGCTATTGCATGTGCATTCTGGGGGGAAAACATGGTCCAAATATGTTATGGAGGGGGTGCCAGCCCAGTGTCATCCTCTTACTATTGCCATAGGATCTTGGCTGATGGCATCAGAGGAAAAACAAGTTTATCGATTACTTTCAACCATTAAGCTCACTCCTCCATGAAAAATAAGTCACAAGTCCAATGTCTCTTATTAAAAGAAGCACTGCAAAATATAAAGGAGTCACAGTTTTAAAATGGGACACACGTTCTGTAAGCAGTGAACCATGTTAGAGGTGCACTGTTTACATTGTATAAAGTCCCCTGTAGCCAGGGTTAGGAAGCGCATCTGTTCTTTGGTGTTCTGGGATGAAGGAGAAAGGAAAATGTGCTGCCAGAAGTGAGTGGGAAGGAGCCCATGAGATAAAGGAAGTAAATCCATTTGCTGATTGCAATAATAATGGTAATACACGAAGCTATACATACATACATACATACATGCAAATTTTCACATTTTTTTAAAAAAAGAACTTAAGGCTTCCACTCATGTAATCAGCCCTTATGAACTCTCCTGATTAGCTGCAAGGAAAATCTTCCTTTCTCCTCTTTCTTGCACCATCCTGGGCTCCCTTTTGACTTGTTTTTTTTTTTTTTTTTTTTTTAACTTATAAACGATCAGCTCATATTCTGAAGTTTGTAGTCCCCTCCCGCCCCCTCTCTCTCTATACGGCTCATTTACATTGGCAGCTGTCGTGCTGCTGGGCATCCTCAAACCCACAAGTTTCCCTTTAATGTTTGAGCAGACAAACATGATCATGCACTAGGCATCACTGTGCCACTCAAAATGCTTTTTTGTTTTTTTTTATTGCATCTGAGAGAAATCTCAAGGTTGCAAACCTGGAGTCAGAATTGTCTCCATGTGTCTCAGTGGGAAGAGTATCGTGTGAAGAAACAAGTTGATTCTACTAATCAAAAGGAATTTTTTTTGATATCAGGTCATCCTCCGAATGAATTTATATTACCGAGTGGAGGGTCACATGAAGAAAATGGTCAAACAGCACCACATAGAGCAAGAGCTGAGAAGTGCAGTGGAGACGGGCTGTGTCAGGAAAGAAAAGCAAGCTGGGGCCTGGCTCAGCGCTCTCCCCTCTGCTCCTGTCTGCACGGAAAGATTAGGATGACAGTGGCAGGAAGCCTGTGCACCTAGTATGCATCACTTGAAGGGAACACACAGATTCCAGTAAACAGTTGGAAGGAAATGTTAATACCAGGCTCTGCTAAACAATATGAAATGACTCCTAGATGAGACAAGCAGCTTTCATCAAAGTTCCCTGATACCTGAAAAGACAGCCCAGGGGATCCTGCACTACATGTGGTGTATGTAAATTAAGCGAGTTTTTTTTCCCCTTTGTAATCAAGGCTCATACACAAACAAAATCACACTTTAGAAACGGCCTATTTCAACTTGTAACTAGCTTGCTTTCAGGGGCTCCAGGTCAAAAAGAAATAGAGCACAAAGACGCTTTCTCCTTAGGGATCATACACAAATTCACTCTGTCCGTTTCTTTCCCACATGGAGCAACAAAGCCGTCAGACCTCTCCATCCACACATCGGGTCCTTCCTGATTAAAGTGAGTTAAATCACAGCCCTCTCTCTCTAGATGGCAGGCGACAAGAGGGGGATGCTTGCCTCAAGAAGTCCTCCCCATCCCTCTGCATTCATGCTAGCCCGAGCGGAGAGATGCAAGAAATTACGGATGCATTTTAATTCCCCAGACCCTGCAATTAAAAATGGAAATTTTTTGGCCACGCCTGTTGGCTCACGCCTGTAATCCCAGCACTTTCAGAGGCCGAGGTCGGCGGATCACCTGGGGTCAGGAGTTCGAGACCAGCCTGGCCAACATGGTGAAACCCTGTCTCTACTAAAAATACAAAAATTAGCTAGGAATGGTGGTGGGCGCCTGTAGTCCCAGCTACTCGGGAGGATGAGGCAGGAGAATCACTTGAACCCGGGAGGCAAAGTTTGCAGTGAGCCAAGATCGCACCACTGCACTCCACTCTGGGTGACAAAGGAAGACTTCATCTCAAAAAATGTTTTTAAAAAATGGAAGTGTTGTTCTTTCATTTGTAAATGTGTTTTGGTAAAAGAGGGGCAGTTTAAGCAACCCTTTCTATTGTCTACATTGTTAAAATTCATCCGACATGGACTCTTGACTCCGTTTTGCCTGGGCAGACCCAATTCAAGCATTTACAACAGCTATAACCTCCTCAAATCAAAAAGAGGAATCAGCATTATTGCTAAGTTCAAATAAGGTCTTGTTTTATTTCATTTTTATTTTTGAATGCAGCCATTCCTCCATGTGCTGTCATCAGGTAAGATTGTCAGTCCTGATTAGGTAAAGGTATTATTACAAAATGCAATTCTTAAAAATTCAGTGTCTAACTACACTTTTAATAAGCCTTTCCCGCTCCCCTATGTATTCTCCCTTAGACACCCCTTCTCAAATTTAAAATCACAGAAACTAAAATATGATGCCTAAAGAGAGCCTAGCGACTGCCCAGTCCTCTAATTTGATGAGTGGGAGTACTGAAGCCCAGAGGAGGTCAAGTAATTTGTTCCCAATGTCTTAGATAAGAAGAAAATGACCAGCTGGGAAATCCCACTCATGTCAAGGCAGAGGCACAGGGCCACAGACTGTGGTTGAATTGTGCCACACTCCTACATCCTTCTTTAGGAATCACAGAACATTCCTGTGTTGAGTCGGAGTCACTGACTTCCTTTTCAGGCTGATTGAGTTCTGTCCTTACAGGCTGCGACAAGAAGTTTTGGTATTATGCTACACCAAGACCATTTACCTTGTTCAAGAAATGCACAGTCCTTAGAGCCCAGCAACTTTCCCCATGTCCAGTAAATGTAGCTTCTCCATTAGAAGCTGTCAGAATGGAGCCTTCTGGCTCATCTTGATTTTGATTTGTGCAAGAATGAATGGTTGTGCTAAGACAGCTTTCCTAGCTGATAGAGAGCAAAACTTTTTTCTCATAATCCATAAAAAAATTAAATTAGAACTTTTTTCTCATAATCTGTGAAAAAATATTAAATTAAATCTGGCTCGTCTTGATTTTGATTTGTGCAAGAATGAATGGTTGTGCTAAGACAGCTTTCCTAGCTGATAGTGAGCAAAACTTTTTTCTCATAATCTATAAAAAATATTAAATTAGAAGCATAGAGTTTATTTCATGACTTTTATCTTCCTGCAATTTTCTTGTGGGCATAAATGATTTGTTTTTATCCTGCCTGCCCCCCAATACCTTTTCCAAGAGACTAAAAGAGTATCTAGTGCAAAGTGGAGACTCAAATATTTTTTAATAAACAGTGATCCCAGCCACCCAGTGCATGTTGCCAAATGCCAACCCCATAAATGATCAAACACATCATCTCATTCAGCCAATCAAAATCAAGTGCTACCTATTTTTTTAAGTTTTCATAGCCCTTGGGCATCTGCTTTCTCAGCATTTCCCAAACTTGAGTCATTCTCATCCTGCCTTCCTAATTTTGATCTGTCAATTACCTCTACTATTATTTATTTCATATATTTTTAAATAGACCCACTTTTGAAACTTAAATACACGCCTTTTAAAAGGAAGCTTTCTTACTACTATACACCAAAAGCCATTATTACTTGTTCTAAGAACTCATAACAAGATGGTCACAACTATTAAAATTTACTAATGCGCATCCACATACTCTCTAAATTCATGGAGCATCTGCACACACTTTAAGAAACAATTCTGCATTACTCACTCAATTTTCTTGACATCCTTCTGAGGCAGGACAAACCTTGGGCCCAAAGAATTGAGGTAGGAGTCCAAGCAAGTTGCCAGCCACATAAAGGCAAACCTTGGCTCGGAAGTCAGGACTACCAGCCCCTAGGTTATGGTTCATGCTCTTTCCTCTGCTCTCCAGAACCTCCTATCTCCAAGTGTAGTTAGCAGCCCAGATGCAGCAGCATCCTCTAGAGACTTGTAAAAAATGCAGAAGCTCAGGCTCCACCCCAGGCCTATGCAGACTGAATCTGCATTTTAACAAGGTCCAGGTAATTCACGTGCACATTAAGTTTGAAAAGGCCTGGTCTAGATCAGCGGTTCTCTAACTTAGCAGCACATTAGAACCATCTGTAGAGACTTTAAAAATACCAGTGCCTGGGCTTCACCTCCCAGAGAATCTGACTTAAGTGTCTGGGGTTTGCCATGAGTCTAGGTATTTTTAAAAACTCCTCAGCTTATACAAAGCTGGCAGGGCCGGGCACGGCTATCTCTATAAACATGGAAATATCTACACTGCCATCTGTACAAACATGGAAATATCTACACAGTCATCTGTAGAAACATGGAAATATCTACACCGCTATCACTATAAACATGGAAATAACTACACCGCTATCTCTATAAACTTGGAAATATCTACACCGCTATCTCCATCAACATGGAAATATACACACCGCCATCTCTTTAAACATGGAGGTATCTACAACGCCATCTACATAAACAAGAAAATATCTACACTGCCATCTATATAAACATGGAAATATCTACACCGCCATCTCTATAAACATGGGAATATCTACACTGCCATTTGTAGAAAGATGGAAATATCTACACCGCCATCTGTATAAACGTGGAAATATCTACACCGCTATCTGTATAAACATGGAAATATCTACACCGCAATCTGTATAATCATGGAAATATCTACACCGATATCTGTATAAATATGAAATATCTTAACGGCTATCTCTATAAAAGTGGAAATATCTACACTGCTATCTGTATAAACATGGAAATATCCTCACTGCTATCTCTATGAACATGGATATATCTACACCGCTATCTCTATAAACATGGAAATATCTACACCGCCATCTCTATAAACATGGAATTATCTACACCGCCATCTGTATAAACATGGAAATATCTACACCTCTATCTGTATAAACATGGAAATACCTACAAAGTCATCTGTATATACTTGGAAATATCTACACAGACATCGGTATAAACATGGAAATACCTACACAGCCATCTGTATATACATGGAAATATCTACACGGCTATCTGTATAAACATGGAAATAACTACACCGCTATTTGTATAAACAAGCAAATATCTACACCGTGATCTGTATAAACCTGGAAATATCTACACCGCCATCTCTACAAACATGGAAATATCTACACCCCTATCTTTATAAACATGGAAATATCCACACCGCTATCTCTATAAACATGGAAAAATCAACACTGCTATCTCTATGAACATGGAAATATCTACACCGCCATCTCTATAAACATGGAAATATCTACACCACGATCAGTATAAACATGGAAATATCTACACCGCAATCTTTATAAACATGGAAATATCTCCACTGCTATCTCTATAAACATGGAAATATCTACACCGCCATCTGCATAAACATATAAATATCTACACAGCCATGTGTATATACATGGAAATATCTACACCGCTATCTATATAATCATGGAAATTACTACACCGCTACCTGTATAAACATGGAAATATCTACACTGCCATCTACATATCCATGGAAATATCTACGCGGCCATCTGTATAAACATGGAAATATCTACACAGTCATCTGTGTATAGATGGAAATATCAACACCGCCATCTGTACAAACATGGAAATATCTGCACCGCTATCTGTATAACCATGGAAATATCTACACCACGGTCGGTATAAACATGGAAATATCTACACCGCTATCTGTATAAACATGGAAATATCTACACCGCTATCTATTGAAACATAGAAATATCTACACCGTGATCTGTATAAACATGGAAATATTTACACCGCTATCTGTATAAAGATGGAAATTTCTACACCATTATCTGTATAAATATGGAAATAACTACACCGCTATCTGTATAAACATGGAAATATCTACACCGCTATCTGTATAAACATGGAAATATCTACACCGTGACCTGTATAAACATGGAAATATCTACACCGCGATCTGTATAAACATGGAATTATCCTCACCGCTATCTGTATAAACATGGAAATATCTACACCGCTATCTCTATAAACATGGAAATATCTACACGGTGATCTGTATAAACATGGAAATATTTACACCGCTATCTGTATAAACATGGAAATTTCTACACCGTTATCTGTATAAATATGGAAATATCTACACCGCTATCTCTATAAACATGGAAATATCTACACCGCCATATGTATAAACATGGAAATACCTATACAGTCATCTGTGTAAACATGGAAATATCTACACCACCATCTGTATAAACATGGAAATATCTTCAATGCCATCTGTATACACATGAAAATAACTACACAGCAATCTGTGTATAGATGGAAACATCAACACCGCCATCTGTACAAACATGGAAATATCTACACTTCTATCTCTATAAACATGGAAATATCTACACTGCGGTCTGTATAAACATGGAAATGTCTACACCGGTATGTGTATAAACATGGAAATATCTGCACCGATATCTCTATAAACATAGAAATATCTACAAAGACATCTGTATAAACATGGAAATACCTACACAGTCATGTGTAGGAACATTTAATTATCTACACTGCCATCTGTATAAACATAGAAATATCTACACAGCCCTCTGTATAAATATGGAAATATCTTCATAGGCATCTTTATAAACATGGAAATATCTGCACCGCTATCTGTATAAACATGGAAATACCTACACCGCTGTCTCTATAAACATGGAAATATGTACACCGCTATGTGTATAAACATGGAAATATCTCCACTGCACTCTGTATAAACATGGAAATATCTCCACCGTTATCTGTATAAACATGGAAGTATCTACAGCGCCATCTCTATAAACATTGAAATATCTACACTGCCATCTGTAAAAACATTGAAATATCTACACCGCGATCTGTATAAACATGGAAATATCCTCACCGCTATCTGTATAAACATGGAAATATCTACACAGCTATCTCTATAAACATGGAAATATCTACACCGCCATCTGTATAAACATGGAAATACCTACAAAGTCATCTGTATAAACATGGAAATATCTACACAGCCATCTGTATAAACATGGAAATATCCACACCGCAATCTCTGTAAACATGGAAAAATCAACACCGCTATCTCTATGAACATGGAAAATATCTACACCGCCATCTCTATAAAAATGGAAATATCTACACCACTATCAGTAGAAACATGGAAATATCTACACCGCTATCTGCATAAACATGGAAATATCTCCACTGCTATCTCTATAAACATCGAAATATCTACACCGCCATCTGTATAAACATGGAAATACTTACAAAGTTATCAGTATAAACATGGAAATATATACACCGCCATCTGCATAAACATGGAAATATCTACACAGCCATGTGTATATACATGGAAATATCTACACCGCTATCTATATAAACATGGAAATAACTACACCGCTATGTGTATAAACATGGAAATATCTACACCGCCATCTAAATATCCATGGAAATATCTGTGCCGCCATCTGTATAAACATGGAAATATCTACACGGTCATCTGTGCATAGATGGAAATATCAACACCGCCAGCAGTACAAACATGGAAATATCTGCACCGCTATCTGTATAAAGATGGAAATATCTACACCGCGGTCTGTACAAACATGGAAATATCTACACCGCTATCTCTATAAACATGGAAATATCTACACAGCTATGTGTATATACATGGAAATAACTACACCGCAATCTATATAAACATGGAAATAACTACACCACTATCGGTATCAACATGGAAATATCTACACCGCCATCTATATATCCATGGAAATATCTGCGCCGCCATCTGTATAAACATGGAAATATCTACACCACCATCTGTATAAACATGGAAATATCTACAATGCCATCTGTATACACATGGAAATACCTACACGGCAATCTGTGTATAGATGGAAACACCAACACCGCCATCTGTACAAACATGAAAATATCTACACTGCTATCTCTATAAACATGGAATTATCTACACTGCGGTCTGTATAAACACGGAAATATCTACACCGGTATCTGTATAAACATGGAAATATCTACACAGCCATGTGTATATACATGGAAATATCTCCACCGCTATCTATATAAACATGGAAATAACTACACCGCTATTTGTATAAACATGGAAATATCTCCACTGCTATCTCTATAAACATCGAAATATCTACACCTCCAGCTGTATAAACATGGAAATACAAAGTTTTCTGAATAAACATGGAAATATCTACACCGCCATCTGTATAAACATCGAAATACCTTCACCGCTATGTCTATAGTCATGGAAATACCTACACCGCTATCACTATAAACATGGAAATATTTACACCGTGATCTGCATAAACATGGAAATATTTACACCGATATCTGTATAAACATGGGAATTTCTACACCGTTATCTGTATAAATATGGAAATATCTACACCGCTATCTCTATAAACATGGAAATATCTACACCGCCATCTGTATAAATTTGGAAATACCTATACAGTCATCTGTGTAAACATGGAAATATCTACACCACCATCGGTATAAACATGAAAGTATCTACACAGCCATCTGTATAAACATGGAAATATCTACAATGGTAACTGTGTAAACGTGGAAATATCTACACCACTATCTGTGTAAACATGGAAATATCTACACCGCTATCTGTATAAACATGGAAATAACTACACCGTCATCTGCATGTCCATGGAAATATCTACGCTGCCATCTGTATAAACATGGAAATATCTACACGGCCATCTGTGTATAGATTGAAATATCAACACCGCCATCTGTAGAAATATGGAAATATATACACCGATATCTCAGTAAAGATGGAAATATCTACACCGCTATCTGTGTAAACATGGAAATATCCACACCACCATCTGTATAAACATGGAAATACCTACACAGTCATGTGTAGGAACATTTAAATATCTACACTGCCATCTGCATAAACACAGAAATATCTACACAGCCCTCTGTATAAATATGTAAATATCTGCATAGTCATCTGCATAAACATGGAAATATCTGCACCGCTATCTGTATAAACATGGAAATACCTACACCGCTGTCTCTATAAACATGGAAATATGTACACCGCTATGTGTATAAACATGGAAATATCTCCACTGCTGTTTGTATAAACATGGACATATCTCCACCGTTATCTGTATAAACATGGAAATATCTACAGTGCCATCTCTGTAAACATTGAAATATCTACACTGCCGTCTGTAAAAACATGAAAATATCTAGGCAGTCATCTGAATAAACATGGAAATATCTGCACCACCATCTGTATAAACATGGAAATACCTACAATACCATCTGTATACACATGGAAATATCTACACAGACATCTGTATAAATATGGAAATATCTACACCGTATCTGTGCAAAAATGGAAATATCTACACCGGTATCTATGTAAACATGGAAATATCTACACCGCTATCTTTATTAATATGAAAATATCTTCATCGCTATCTGTATAAACGTTGAAATGTCTACACCGCTACCTCTATAAACATGGAAATAACTACAAAGCCATCTGTATAAACATGGAAATACCTACACAGTCATGTGTAGGAACATTTAAATATCTACACTGCCATCTGTATAAACACAGAAATATCTACACAGCCCTCTGTATAAATATGGAAATATCTGCATAGTCATCTGTATAAACATGGAAATATCTGCACCGCTATCTTTATAAACATGGAAATACCTACACCGCTGTCTCTATAAACATGGAAATATGTACACCGCTATGTGTATAAACATGGAAATATCTCCACTGCTGTCTGTATAAACATGGACATATCTCCACCGATATCTGTATAAACATGGAAATATCTACAGCGCCATCTCTATAAACATTGAAATATCTACACTGCCATCTGTAAAAACATGGAAATATCTAGGCAGTCATCTGAATAAACATGGAAATATCTGCACCACCATCTGTATAAACATGGAAATACCTACAATATCATCTGTATACTCATGGAAATATCTACACAGACATCTGTATAAATATGGAAATATCTACACCGCCATCTGTATAAACATGGAAATAAACAAACTGCCATCTGTGGAAAGATGGAAATATCTTCACGGCTATCTCTATAAATATGGAAATATCTACACCTCCATCTCTATAAACATGAAAATATCTACACTGCCATCTCCGTAAAGATGGAAGTATCTACTCCGCCATGTGTATGAACACGGAAATATCTACACCACCCTCTGTGTAAACATGGAAATATCTACACCGCTATCTGCATAAACATGGAAATATCTACTCCGCCACCTGCATGTCCATGGAAGTATATACGCCGCCATCTGTATAAAAATGGAAATATCTACACGGCCATCTGTGTATAGATGGAAATATCAACACCGCCATCTGTACAAACATGGAAATATCTACATCGCTATCTTGATAAACATGGAAATATCTGCACTGCCATCTGTAAAAACATGGAAATACCTATACAGTCATCTGTATAAACATGGAAATATCTACAATGCCATCTGAATACACATGGAAATATCCACACAGCCATCTGTATAAACATGTAAATATCTACACTGCTATCTCTATAAGCATGGAAATATCTACACCGCCATATGTGTGAATAAGGAAATATCTACAATGCCATCTGCATAAAGATATAAATATCTGCACCACGAGCTGTATAAACAAGGAAATATCTACATCGCTATCTGTATAAATGTGGAAATACCAACACCGCTATCGGTATAAACATGGAAATATTTACACCGCCATCTACATACCCATAGAAATATCTGCGCCGCCATCTCTGTAACCATCTCTGTAAACATGAAAATATCTACACCGCCATCTCCATACACATGTAACTATTTACAAGGACATCTGTGTAAACATGGAAATATCTAGACCTCTATCTGTAGAAACGTGGAAATATCTACACTGCCATCTGTATAAAGATGGAAATATCTACACTGCGATCTTTATATACATGGAAATATCGCCACGGCTATCTGTATAAACATGGAAATACCAACAACGCTATCTGTATACACATGGAAATATCTACACAGACATCTCTATAAATATGGAAATGTCTACACCGCCATCTGTATAAACATGGAAATATCTACACTGCCATCTGTAGAAAGATGGAAATATCTACACCGCTATCTCTATAAATATGGAAATATCTACACCGCCATCTCCATAAACATGAAAATATCTACACTGCCATCTCCATAAAGATGGAAGTATCTACTCCGCCATGTGTATAAGCACGGAAATATCTACACTGCTATCTCAATAAACATGGAATTATCTACACTGCGGTCTGTATAAAAATGGAAATATCTACACTGCTATCTGTATAAACATGGAAATATCTCCACTGCTATGTCTATAAACATCGAAATATCTACACCGCCATCAGTATAAACATGGAAATACTTACAAAGTTATCTGTATAAACATGGAAATATCTACACAGCCATGTGTATAAACATGGAAATATCTACAGCGCTATCTATATAAACATGGAAATAACTACAATGGTATCTGTATAAACATGGAAATATCCACACCGCTGTCTGTATAAACTTGGAAATATCTACACCGCTATCTCTATAAACATGGAAATATCGGCACCGCCATCTGTATAAATATGGAAATACCTATACAGTCATCTGTGTAAACATGGAAATATCTACAATGCCATCTGTATACACATGGAAATACCTACACGGCAATCTGTGTATAGATGGAAACACCAACACCGCCATGTTTACAAACATGGAAATATCTACACAGTTATCTCTATAAACATGGAAATCTTTACACTGTGGTCTGTATAAACATGGAAATATCTACACCCGTATCTGTATAAACATGGAAATATCTACACCACGATCTGTATAAACATGGAAATATATACACCGCTATCTGTATAAACATGGAAATATCTGCTCCGCTATCTCTATAAACATGGAAATATCTACAAAGCCATCTGTAGAAACATGGAAATACCTACACAGTCATGTGTAGGAAGATTTAAATATCTACACTGCCATCTGTATAAACACAGAAATATCTACACAGCCCTCTGTATAAATATGGAAATATCTGCATAGGCATCTGTATAAACATGGAAATATCTGCACCGCTATCTGTATAAACATCTAAATACCTACACCGCTGTCTCTATAAACATGGAAATATGTATACCGCTATGTGTGTAAACATGGAAATATCTCCACTGCTGTCTCTATAAACATGGATATATCTCCACCTTTATCTGTATAAACATGGAAATACCTACACCGCCATCTGTATAAACATGGAAATACCTACAAAGTCATCTGTATAAACATGGAAATATCTACACAGCCATCTGTATAAACATGGAAATATCTACACAGCCATCTGTATATACATCGAAATATCTACACTGCTATCTGTATAAACATGGAAGTAACTACAACGCTATTTGTATAAACAAGGAAATATCTACATCGCCATCTGTTTAAACATGGAAATATATACACAGACATCTATTTATACATGGAAATATCTACACCGCTATCTGTATAAACATGCTAATAACTACCCCGCTATCTGTATAAATGTGGAAATATTTGCACCGCTATCCCTATAAACATGGTAATATCAACACCGCGATCTGTATAAACATGGAAATATCTACACAGTGATCTGTATTAACATGGAAATATCTACACCTCGATCTGTATAAACATGGAAATATCTACACCGTGATCTGTAGAAATATGGAAATATCTACACCGCCATCTCTATAAACATGGAAATATCTACACCCCTATCTGTATAAACATGGAAATATCCACACAGCTATCAATATAAACATGGAAAAATAAACACCGCTATCTCTATGAACATGGAAATATCTAAAACACCATCTCTATGAACATGGAAATATCTACACCGCGATTGGTATAAACATGGAAATATCTACACCGCTATCTGTTTAAACATGGAAATATCTCCACTGCTATCTCTATAAACATCGAAATATCTACACCGCCATCGCTATAAACATGGAAATACTTACAAAGTTATCTGTATAAACATGGAAATATCTACACCGCCGTCTGTATAAACATGGAATTGTCTACACAGCCATGAGTATATACTTGGAAATATCTACACCGCTATCTATATAAACATGGAAAGAACTACACCGCTATCTGTATAAACATGGAAATATCTCCACTGCTATCTCTATAAACTTCGAAATATCTACACTGCCATCTGTATAAACATGGAAATACTTACAAATTTATCTGTATAAACATGGAAATATCTACACCGCCATCTGTATAAACATGGAAATATCTACACAGCCAGGTGTACATACATGGAAATAACTACTCCGCTCTCTATGTAAACATGGAAATTAGTACAGCGCTATCTGTATATACATGGAAATATCTACACCACTATCTACATATCCATAGAAATATCTGCGCCGCCATCTGTATAAACATGGAAATATCAACACGGTCATCTGTGTATAGATGGAAATATCAACACCGCAATCTGTACAAACATGGAAATATCTGCACCGCTATCTGTATAAACATGGAAATATCTACACCGCGGTCTGTATAAACATGGAAATATCTACACCGCTATCTGTATAAACATGGAAATATCTGCGCAGCTATCTCTATAAACATGGAAATATCTCCACCGTGATCTGTATAAACATGGAAATTTCTCCACAGTTATCTGTATAAATATGGAAATATTTACACCGCTATCTCTATAAACATGGAAATATCTACACCACCATCTGTATAAACATGGAAATATCTACACTGCCATCTGTATACACATGGAAATAGCTACACGGCAATCTGTGCATAGATGGAAACATCCACACCGCCGTCTGTACAAACATGGAAATATGTACACCGATATCTGTAAAAACATGGAAATATCTACACCGCTATCTGTATAAACATGGAAATACCTACACCGCCATCTGTATAAACATGGAAATACCTACAAAGTCATCTGTATAAACATGGAAATATCTACACAGCCATCTGTATGAACATGGAAATATCTACACAGCCATCTGTATATACATCGAAATATCTACACTGCTATCTGTATAAACATGGAAGTAACTACACCGCTATTTGTATAAACAAGGAAATATCTACATCGCCATCTGTTTAAACATGGAAATATATACACAGACATCTATTTATACATGGAAATATCTACACCGCTATCTGTATAAACATGCTAATAACTACCCCGCTATCTGTATAAATGTGGAAATATTTGCACCGCTATCCCTATAAACATGGTAATGTCAACACCGTGATCTGTATAAACATGGAAATATCTACACAGTGATCTGTATTAACATGGAAATATCTACACCTCGATCTGTATAAACATGGAAATATCTACACCGTGATCTGTAGAAATATGGAAATATCTACACCGCCATCTCTATAAACATGGAAATATCTACACCCCTATCTGTATAAACATGGAAATATCCACACAGCTATCTATATAAACATGGAAAAATAAACACCGCTATCTCTATGAACATGGAAATATCTAAAACACCATCTCTATGAACATGGAAATATCTACACCGCGATCGGTATAAACATGGAAATATCTACACCGCTATCTGTTTAAACATGGAAATATCTCCACTGCTATCTCTATAAACATCGAAATATCTACACCGCCATCGCTATAAACATGGAAATACTTACAAAGTTATCTGTATAAACATGGAAATATCTACACCGCCGTCTGTATAAACATGGAATTGTCTACACAGCCATGAGTATATACATGGAAATATCTACACCGCTATCTATATAAACATGGAAAGAACTACACCGCTATCTGTATAAACATGGAAATATCTCCACTGCTATCTCTATAAACTTCGAAATATCTACACTGCCATCTGTATAAACATGGAAATACTTACAAATTTATCTGTATAAACATGGAAATATCTACACCGCCATCTGTATAAACATGGAAATATCTACACAGCCAGGTGTACATACATGGAAATAACTACTCCGCTCTCTATGTAAACATGGAAATTAGTACAGCGCTATCTGTATATACATGGAAATATCTACACCACTATCTACATATCCATAGAAATATCTGCGCCGCCATCTGTATAAACATGGAAATATCAACACGGTCATCTGTGTATAGATGGAAATATCAACACCGCAATCTGTACAAACATGGAAATATCTGCACCGCTATCTGTATAAACATGGAAATATCTACACCGCGGTCTGTATAAACATGGAAATATCTACACCGCTATCTGTATAAACATGGAAATATCTGCACAGCTATCTCTATAAACATGGAAATATCTACACCGTGATCTGTATAAACATGGAAATTTCTCCACCGTTATCTGTATAAATATGGAAATATTTACACCGCTATCTCTATAAACATGGAAATATCTACACCACCATCTGTATAAACATGGAAATATCTACACTGCCATCTGTATACACATGGAAATAGCTACACGGTAATCTGTGCATAGATGGAAACATCCACACCGCCGTCTGTACAAACATGGAAATATGTACACCGATATCTGTAAAAACATGGAAATATCTACACCGCTATCTGTATAAACATGGAAATACCTACACCGCGATCTGTATAAACATGGAAATATCTACACCACAATCTGTATAAACATGGAAATATATACTCCGCTATCTGAATAAACATGGAAATATCTGCACCGCTATCTCTATAGACATGGAAATAACTACAAAGCCATCTGTACAAACATGGAAATACCTACACAGTCATGTGTAGGAACATGGAAATATCTACACTGCCATCTGTAGAAAGATGGAAATATCTACACCGCTATCTCTATAAACAAGGAAATATCTACACCGCCATCTGTATAAATATGGAAATACCTATACAGTCATCTGTGTAAACATGGAAATATCTACACCACCATCTGTATAAACATGGAAATATCTACACTGCCATCTGTATACACATGGAAATAGCTACACGGCAATCTGTGCATAGATGGAAACATCAACACCGCCATCTGTACAAACATGGAAATATTTACACTGCCATCTGTAGAAAGATGGAAATATCTACACAGCTATCTCTATAAATATGGAAATATCTACACCGCAATCTCTATAAACATGAAAATATCTACACTGCCATCTCCATAAAGATGGAAGTATCTACTCTGCCATGTGTATAAACACGGAACTATCTACACCAACATCTGTGTAAACATGGAAATATCTACACCGCTATCTGTGTAAACATGGAAATATCTACACCACCATCTGCATGTCCATGGAATTATCTACGCCGCAATCTGTATAAACATGGAAATATCTACACGGCCATCTGTGTATAGATGGAAATATCAACACCGCCATCTGTACAAATATGGAAATATCTACATCGCTATCTCTATAAACATGGAAATATCTGCACTGCCATCTGTAAAAACATGGAAATAACTATACAGTCATCTGTATAAACATGGAAATATCTACAATGCCATCTGTATACACATGGAAATATCTACACAGCCATCTGTATAAACATGTAAATATCTACACTGCTATCTCTATAAACATGGAAATATCTACACCGCCATCAGTGTGAATAAGGAAATATCTACAATGCCATCATATAAAGATATAAATATCTGCACAGCAAGCTGTATAAACATGGAAATTCCTATATCGCAATCTGTATAAACGTGGAAATACCAACACCGCTATCAGTATAAACATGGAAATATCTACAATGCTATCTATATAAACATGGAAATATCTACACTGCTATGTCAATAAACATGGAAATACCTACACCGCTATCCCTATAAACATGGTAATATCAAAAACGCGATCTGTATAAACATGGAAGTATCTACACCATGATCTGTATAAACATGGAAATATCTACACCGCGATCTGTATAAACATGGAAATATCTACACAGTGATCTGTATAAACATGGAAATATCTATACCGCTATCTCTATAAACATGGAAATATCAACACTGCTATCTCTATGAACATGGAAATATCTACACTGCCATATCCATAAACATGGAAATATCTACACCGCGAACAGTATAAACGTGGAAATATCTACACCACTATGTGTATAAAGATGGAAATATCTCCACTGCTATCTCTATAAACATCGAAATATCTACACCGGCGTCTGTATAAACGTGGAAATACTTACAAAGTTATCGGTATAAACATGGAAATATCTACACCGACATCTGTATAAACATGGAAATATCTACACAGCCATGTTTATATACATGGAAATATCAACACCGCTAACTATATAAACATGGAAATATCTACACCGCTATCTGTGTATACATGGAAATATCTACACCGCCATCTACATATCCATGGAAATATCTGCGCCGCCATCTGTATAAACATGGAAATATTTACACGGTCATCTGTGTATAGATGGAAATATCAACACCACCATCTGAACAAACATGGAAATATCTGCACCGCTATCTGTATAAACATGGAAATATCTACACCGCGGTCTGTATAATCATGGAAATATGTAAACCGCTATCTGTATAAACATGGAAATATCTACACCGCTATCTCTATAAACATGGAAATATCTACACAGTGATCTGTATAAACATGGAAATATCTACACGGCCATCTGTGTATAGATGGAAATATCAACACCACCATCTGTACAAACATGGAAATATCTACACCGCTATCTCTATAAACATGGAAATATCTGCACTGCCATCGGTAAAAACATGGAAATACCTATACAGTCATCTGTATAAACATGGAAATATCTACAATGCCATCTGTATACACATGGAAATATCTACACAGCCATCTGTATAAACATGTAAATATCTACACTGCTATCTCTATAAACATGGAAATATCCACACCGCCATCTCTATAAATATGAAAATATCTACACTGCCATTTCCATAAACATGGAACTAACTACTCCGCCATCTGTATAAACATGGAAACATCTACACCGCCATCAGTGTGAATAAGGAAATATCTACAACGCCATCTGTATAAAGATATAAATATCTGCACCGTGAGCTGTATAAACATGGAAATATCTACATCGCTATCTGTATAAACGTGGAAATGCCAACACCGCTATCCGTATAAACATGGAAATATCTACAAGGCCATCTATATAAACATGGAAATATCTACACCGCTATGTCTATAAACATGGAAATACCTACACCGCTATCTCTATAAACATGGAAATATCTACACCGCTATCTGTATAAACATGGAAATATCTACACCGCTATCTGTATAAACATGGAAATATCTACACCTCTACTGTATAAACATGGAAATATCTTCACCGCGATCTGTATAAAGATGGAAATATCTACACCGCTATCTGTATAAACATGGTAATATCTACACCACCATCTATATAAACATGGAAATACCTACACCGCCAACTGTATAAACATGGAAATATCTACAATGCCATCTGTAGAAAGATGGAAATATCTACACCGCAAATTGTGTAAACATGGAAATATCTACACCGATATCTGTAAAAACATGGAAATATCTACACCGCTATCTGTATAAACATGGAAATAGCTACACCGCGATCTGTATAAACATGGAAATATCTACAGCGCCATCTCTATAAACATTGAAATATCTACACAGCCATCTGTAAAAACATGGAAATATCTACACAGTCATCTGAATATACATGGAAATATCTACACCACCATCTGTAAAAACATGGAAATACCTACAATACCATCTGTATACACATGGAAATATCTACACAGACATCTGTATAAATATGGAAATATCTACACCGCCATCTGTATAAACATGAAATTATCTACACTGCCATCTGTAGAAAGATGGATATATCTACACCGTTATCTCTATAAATATGGAAATATCTACACCGCTATCTCAATAAACATGAAAATGTCTCCACTGCCCTCTCCATAAAGATGGAAGTATCTAGACCGCCATTTGTATAAACACGGAAATATCTACACCACCACCTGTGTAAACATGGAAATAACTACACCGCTATCTGTATAAACATGGAAATATCTACACCGCCATCTGCATGTCCATGGAAACATCTACGCCGCCATCTGTATAAACATGGAAATATCTACACGGCCATCTGTGTATAGATGGAAATATCAACACCGCAATCTGTACAAACATGGAAATATCTACACCGCTATCTCTATAAACATGGAAATATCTGCACTACCATCTGTAAAAACATGGAAATACCTATACAGTCATCTGGATAAACATGGAAATATCTACAATGCCATCTGCATACACATGGAAATATCTACACAGCCATCTGTATAAACATGTAAATATCTAAACTGCTATCTCTATAAACATGGAAATTTCTACACCGCCATCTCTATAAACATGAAAATATCTACACTGCCATCTCGATAAACATGGAACTAACTACTCCGCCATCTGTATAAACATGGAAACATCTACACCGCCATCTGTGTGAATAAGGAAATATCTACAATGCCATCTGTATAAAGACATAAATATCTGCACCGCGAGCTGTATAAACATGGAAGTATCTACATCACTATCTGTATAAACGTGGAAATACCAAAAGCGCTATCGGTATAAAAATGGAAATATCTACGCCATCTATATAAACATGGAAATATCTACACCGCTATGTCTATAAACATGGAAATACCTACACCGCTATCTCTATAAACATGGAAATATCTACACCGCTATCTCTATAAACATGGAAATATCTACACGGCTATCTGTATAAACATGGAAATATCTATACCGCGATCTGTATAAACATGGAAATATCTACACCGCGATCTGTATAAACATGGAAATATCTCCACCACGATCTGTATAAACATGGAATACCTACACCGCCATCTGTATAAAGATGGAAATACTTACAAATTATCGCTATAAACATGGAAATATCAACACCGCCATCTGTATAAACATGGAAATATCTACACAGCCATGTGTATATACACGGAAATATCTACACCGCTCTCTATATAAACATGGAAATAACTACACCGCTATCTGTGTAAACATGGAAATATCTACACCGCCATGTACATATCCATGGAAATATCAGCGTCGTCATCTGTATAAACATGGAAATACCTACACGGTCATCTGTGTATAGATGGAAATATCAACACCGCCATCTGTACAAACGTGGAATTATATGCACCGTTATCTGTATATACATGGAAATATCTACACCGCTATCTCTATAAACATGGATATATCTACACCGTGATCTGTAAACATGGAAATATTTACACCGCTATCTGTATAAACATGGAAATATCTACACCGTTATCTGTATAAATATGCAAATATCTACACCGCTATCACTATACACATGGAAAAATCTACACCGCTATCTGTATAAACGTGGAAATACCAACACCGCTATCGGTATAAACATGGAAATATCTTCAACGCCATCTATATAAACATGGAAATATCTACACCGCTATGTCTATAAACATGGAAATACCTACACCGCTATCTCTAAAAACATGGAAATATCTACACCGTGATCTGTATGAACATGGAAATATCTACACCGCTATCTGTATAAACATGGAAATATCTACACCGCGATCTGTATAAACCTGGAAATATCTACACTGCGATCTGTATAAACATGGAAATATCTTCACCACGATCTGTATAAATATGGAAATATCTACACCGCTATCTGTATAAACATGGTAATACCTACACCACCATGTATATAAACATGGAAATATCTACACTGCCATCTGTATAAACATGGAAATATCTACAATGCCATCTGTAGAAAGATGGAAATATCTACAACGCAATCTGTGTATACATGGAAATATCTATACCGATATCTGTAAAACCATGGAAATATCTACACCGCTATCTGTATAAACATGGAAATATCTACACCGCGATCTGTATAAACATGGAAATATCTACACCGCGATCTGTATAAACAGGGAAATATCTACACCGCTATCTGTATAAACATGGAAATATCTACACAGCTATCTCTATAAACATGGAAATGTCTACACCGCCATCTGTATAAACATGGAAATACCTACAAAGTCAACTGTATAAACATGGAAATATCTACAAAGCCATCTGTATAAACATGGAAATATCTACACAGCCATCTGTATAAACATGGAAATATCTACACCGCTCTCTGTATAAACATGGAAATAACTACACCGCTATTTGTATAAACAAGGAAATATCTACACCGTGATCTGTATAAACATGGAAATATTTACACCGCTATCTCTATAAACATGGAAATTTCTACACCGTTATCTGTATAATCATGGAAATATCTTCACCACGATCTGTATAAACATGGAAATATCTACACCGCTATCTGTATAATCTTGGAAATATCTACACTGCTATCTCTATAAATATGGAAATATATACACCGCAATCTGTATAAACATGGAAATAACTACACAGTCATGTGTAGGAACATGGAAATATCTACACCACTGTTTGTATAAAGATGGAAATAACTACAACGTTATCTTTATAAACATGGAAATATATACACAGTGATATGTATAAACATGGAAATATGTACAGCACTCTCTGAATAAAGATGGAAATATCTACAAGGCTATCTGTATAAACCTGGAAATATCTACACCACTATCTGTATAAACATGGAAATATTTACACCGCTATCTCTATAAACATGGAAATATCTACACCGCTATCTCTATAAACATGGAAATATCTACACCGCCATCTGTATTAACATGGAAACATCTAAACAGTCATCTGTATAAACCTGGAAATATCTACACTGTCATCTATATAAACATGGAAATATCTACAGAGAACTCTGTATAAACATGAAAATATCGGCACAGTCATCTGTATAAACATGGAAATATCTACACCGATATCTGTATAAACATGGAAATATCTAAACCGCTATGTGTATTAACGTGGAAATATCCCCATTGCTATCCTTATAAACATGGACATATCGCCACCGCAATCTGTATAAACATGAAAATATCTACACCACTATCTCTATAAACATGGAAATATCTTCACTGCCATCTGTACAAACATGGAAATATCTACACAGTCATCTGTAGAAACATGGAAATATCTACACCGCTATCTCTATAAACATGGAAATAACTTCCCCGCTATCTCTATAAACATGGAAATATCTACACCGCTATCTCCATGAACTTGGAAATATATACACCGCCATCCCTTTAAACATGGAGATATCTACACCACCATCTACATAAACAAGAAAATATCTTCACTGCCATCTATATAAACATGGAAATATCTACACCGCCATCTCTATAAACATGGAAATATCTACACTGCCATTTGTAGAAAGATGGAAATATCTACACCACCATCTGTATAAACGTGGAAATATCTACACCGCTATCTGTATAAACATGGAAATATCTACACCGCAATCTGTATAAACATGGAAATATCTACAACGCTATCTGTATAAATGTGAAATATCAAAACCGCTATCTCTATAAAAATGGAAATATCTACACTGCTATCTGTATAAACATGGAAATATCCTCACTGCTATATCTATGAACATGGGTATATCTACACCGCTATCTCTATAAACATGGAAATATCTACACCGCCATCTCTATAAACATGGAAATATCTACACCTGTATCTGCATAAACATGGAAATATCTACACCGCTATCTGTGTAAACATGGTAATATCTACACTGCGATCTGTATAAGCATGGAAATATCTACACCGTGATCTGTATAAACATGGAATATCTTCACCACGATCTGTATAAACATGGAAATATCTCCACCGCTATCTGTATAAACATGGTAATATCTACACCACCATCTATATAAACATGGAAACATCTACTCCGCCATCTGTATAAACATCCAAATATCTACAAAGGCATCTGTATAAACATGGAAATATCTGCAACACTATCTGTGTAAACATGGATATATCTACACTGCTATCTGTGTAAACATGGACATAACTACTCTGCTATCTGTATAAACATGGAAATACCTTCACCGCTATCTGTATAAACATGGAAATGTCAACATCGCTATCTGTATAAACATGGAAATATCTACACCACTATCAGTAAAAACATGGAAATATCTTCACCGCCATCTCCATAAATATGGAAATATCTACACCGCTATCTCTATAAACCTGGAAATATCTACACTGCTCTGTGTATAAACGTGGAAATATCTACAACGGTATCTGTGTAATCATGGAAATATCTACACAGCTATCTGTGTAAACTTGGAAATATCTACCCCGCAATCTGTGTAAAGATGGAAAGATATACACCGCAGTCTTTTTAAAGATGGAAACATCTACACTGCTAACTCTGTAAACATGGAAATATCTACACTACCATCTCTATAAACATTGAAATATCTACACTGCCATGTGTATACACATGGAAATATCTACACATCCATCTGTATAAACATGGAAATATCTCCACCGCTATCTCTATAAACATGGAAATATCTACACCTCCATCTGCGTAAACATGGAAATATCTACACTGCCATGTATACACTTGGAAATATCTACACAGCCATCTGTATAAACATGGAAATACCTACACCGCTACCTCTATAAACATGGAAATACATACAAAGCAATCTGTATAAACATGGAAATATCTACATCACACTCTGTATTAACATGGAAATATCACCACCGCTCTCTGTTTATATATGGAAATATCTACACCGCTATCTGTATAAAAATGGAAATATCTACACAGTCAACTGTATATACATGGAAATATATACACCACCATCTCTATAAACATGGAAATATCTACACTGCCATCTGTAAACATGGAAATATCTACACAGTCATCTGTATATACATGGAAATATCTACACCACCATCTCTATAAACATGGAAATATCTACACTGCCGTCTGTATACACATGGAAATGTCTACAGAGCCATCAGTATAAACATGGAAACATCTGCACCACTATCTCTATACACATGGAAATACCTACACTGCAATCTCTATAAACATGGAAATATCTACACCACAAACTCTATAAACATGGAAATATCTACACTGCCATCTCTATAAACATGAAAATATCTACACCGCCATCTCCATAAACATGGAACTATCTACACCGCCATCTGTGTAAACATGGAAATATCTACACTGCCGTCTGTATAAAGATGGAAATATCTGCACCCCGAGCTGTATAAACATGGAAATATCTACACTGCTATCTGTATAAACAGGGAAATACCAACACCACTATCTGTATAAACGTGGAAATATCAACACCACGATCTGTTTAAACATGGAAATATCTACAAGTCTCTGTGTATAAACATGGAAATAAATACACCGCTGTCTGTATAAACATGGAAATAACTATACCGCCCTCTGAATAAACATGGAAATATCTACACTGCTATTTCTATAAATATGGAAATATATACACCGCTATCTATATAAACATGGAAATATCTATGCCGCCATATGTATAAACATGGGAATATCTACACAGCCATCTGCATAAACATGGAAATAACTACACCGCTATCTCTATACAGATGGAAATATTTACACAGCTATCTCTATAAACATGGAAATATCTACACCGCCATCTCTATAAACCTAGAAATATCTACACTGACACATTTATAAACATGGAAATATCTACACCGCCATCTCCATAAACAAGGAGCTATCTACACCACCATCTGTGTAAAATGGAAATATCTAAACCGCTATCTGTATAAAGACAGACATATCTACACTGCTATCTGTATAAAGATGGAAATATCTCCACCGCTATCTGTATAAACATGGAAATATCTCCACCGCTATCTGTATAAACATGGAAATATCTGCACCGCGACCTCTATAAAAATGGAAATATCTACACCGCTATCTGTATAAACATGGAAATATCTACAAAGCTATCAGTGTAATCATGGAAATATCCAGACAGCTATCTGTGTAAACATGGAAATATCTACACCGCTATCTATGTAAAGATGAAAATAGCTACACTGCAATCTGTGCAAAAATGGAAATATCTACACCGCTATCTCTATAAAGATGTAAATACCTGCACTGCTCTCTGTATAAACATGGAAATATCTACACCACCATCTTTGAAAACATATAAATACCTACACAGTCATCTGTATAATCATGGAAATATCTACACATCCATCTGTGTAAACATGGAAATATCTACACGGCTATCTGCATAAACAGGTAAATACCTACACTTTCATCTGTATATAGATGGAAATATCTACACCGCGAGCTGTGTAAACATGGAAATATCTACAACGTTATCCGTATAAACATGGACATACCAACACCACTATCTCTATAAACGTGGAAATCTCTACACCGTTATCTGTATAAACATGGAAATATCTGCACCACTATTTCTATAAACATGGAAATACGTACACCGCCATCTTTATACACATGGAAATATCTACACCGCTATCTCTATAAACATAGAAATATCTACACCGCCATCTCCATAAACATGGAAATATCTACACCGCCATCTGCATAAACATGGAAATATCTACACCGCCATCTTTATAAACATGAAAATATCTGCACCGCCATCTGTATAAACATACAAATATCTACACTGTCATCTGTATAAACATGGAAATACCTACACAGTTATCTGTATAAACATGGAAACATCTACACCACTATATGTGTAAACATGGAAATATCTACACGGCAATGTGTGTGAAATAGGAAATTTCGACACCGCTATCTTTGTAAGGATAGAAATATCTACATCACAATCTGTGCAAAGATGGAAATAACTAAACTGCTATCTGTGTAAACATGGTAATATCTATACCACTGTCTCTATAAGCATGGAAATATCAACACCGCTATCTGTATATACATGGAAAAATCTACACCGCCATCTGTAAAAACATGGAAATATCTACACCGCAATCTGTATAAACATGGAGATACCTACACAATCATCTCTATAAACATGGTGACATCTACACAGCTATCTGTGTAAACATGGAAATATCTACAACGCTATTTTTGTAAAGATGGAAATATCTGCACCGCAATCTGTGCAAACATGGAAATATTTACACCGCTATCTCTATAAACATGGAAATATCTGCACCGTTATCTGTATAAACATGGAAATATCTACACAGTCATCTGTATATACATGGAAATATCTACACCACCATCTCTGTAAACATGGAAATATCTACACTGCCATGTGCATAGTCATGGAAATATCTACACAGCCATCAGTATAAACTTGGAAACATCTGCACCGCTATCTGAATACACATGAAAATACCTACACCGCTATCTCTATAAACATGGAAAGATATACAATGCTATCTGTATAAACATGGAAATAGCCACACCGCTATCTGTATAAACATTGAAATATCTACACCGCCATCTGTAAAAACATGAAAATTTCTACTCAGTCATCTGTATAAACATGGAAATGTCTATACCTCCATCTGTATAAACACGGAAATATCTCCACCGCTATCTGTATAAACCTGGAAATATCTACAACGCTATCTGTGTAAACATGGAAATATCTAAACAGCTATCTGTGTAAACATGGCAATATCTACACCGCTATCTCTGTAAAGATGGAAATATCCACACCGCAATCTGTGCAAAGATGGAAATATCTACAATGCTATCTCTATAAACATGGAAATATATGCACCGCTGTCTGTATAAACATGGAAATACCTACACCGCTATCTGTATAATCATGGAAATATCTACAAGGCTATCTCTATAAATATGGGAATATCTACACCGCCATCTGTATAAAGATGGAAATATCTACACCGCGAGCTGTATAAACATGGAAATATCTACACCGATATCTGTATAAACATGGAAATATCTACACAGCTATCTCTATAAACATGGAAATATCTACACCGCGATCTGTATAAACATGGAAATATCTACATGGCTATCTCTATAAACATGGAAATACCTACACCACCATCTGTATAAACATGGAAATATTTCCACCGTTATCTGTATAAACATGGAAATATCTACTTCGCAATCTGTATATACATGGAAATATATCCACCGCAATCTGTATAAACATGGAAATATCTACAAAACTATCTTTGTTAACATGGAAATATCTACACCGCTATCTGTGGAAACATGGAAATATGTACAACGCTATCTGTGTAAAGATGGAAATATCAACACCGCTATCTGTGCAAATATGGAAATATCTACACCACTATCTCTATAAACATGGAAATATCTACACCGTTATCTGTATAAATATGGAAATATCTACACCACGATCTCTATAAACATGGAAATAGCCACACCGCTATCTGCATAAACATGGAAATATCTACAACGCCATCTGTATAAACATGGAAATATCTACACCGCTATCTGTATAAACATGGAAATATGTACACAGCTATCTGTGTAAAGATGGAAATATCTACAGCGCAATATGTGCAAATATGGAAATATCTACACCGCTCTCTCTGTAAACATGGAAATATCTAAACCGCTGTCTGTATAAACATGGAAATATCTACACCGCTATCTGTATAAACATGGAAATATCTACACGTCGATCTCTATAAACATGGAAATATCTACACTGCTATCTGTATAAATAAGGAAATATCAACACCGCTATCTCTATAAACATGGAAATGTCTACACCGCTATCTGTATAAACATGGAAATATCTACATGGCTATTTCTATAAACATGGAAATACCTACAACACCATCCGTATAAACATGGAAATAACTACACCGCTATCTGTATAAACATGGAAATATCTACACCACTATCTGTATAAACATGGAAATATCTTCGCTGCCATCTGTATAAACATGGAAATATCTACAGAGCCATCTCTATAAACATCAAAATATCTACATCTCTATCCGTATAAACATGGAAATAGCCACACCGCTATCTGTATAAACATGGAAATATCTACACCACTATTTGTATAAACATTGAAATATCTACACTGCCATCTGTATAAACATGGAAATATCTACAGAGCCATCTCTATAAACATCGAAATATCTACACTGCTGTCTGTATAAACATGGAAATAGCCACACCGCTATCTGTATAAACATGGAAATATATACACCGCCATCTGTAAAAACTTGAAAATTTCTAAACAGTCATCTATGTAAACATGGAAATATCTACACCGCTATCTCCATAAACATGGAAATACCTTCACGGCAATCTGTATAAACATGGAAATATCTACACCACTCTCAGTATAAACATGGAAATACCTACACCGCTATATTTATAAACTTGGTAATAACTACAACGCCATCGGTATAAACATGGAAATATCTCCACCAGTATCTGTAAAAACATGGAAATATCTCCACCGCTATCTGTATAAACCTGGAAATATCTACACCGCTGTCTGTATAAACATGGAAATATATACAACAATATCTGTGTAAACATGGAAATATCTACACAGGTATCTGTGTAAACCTGGAAATATGTACATCGCTATCTGTGTAAAGATGGAAATAACTAGACCTCAATATGTGCAAAGATGGAAATATCTACACCGCTATCTGTATAAACATGGAAATATCTACACCACTATCTGTATAAACATGGAAATATCTCCACCGCTTTCTGTATAAACATCTTAATGACTTCATCGCTATCTGTATAAACATGGAAATATCTCCACCGCTATCTGTATAGACATGGAAACATCTACACCACTATCTGCATAAACTTGGAAATATCTACACCGCTATCTGTATAAACCTGGAAATAACTACACTGCCATCTCTATACACATGGAAATATCTACACTGCCATCTGTATAAACATGGAATTATCTACACTGCTATCTCTATAAACATGAAAATAACTACACAGCTATCTGTATAAACAAGGAAATATCTACACCGCTATCTGTAGAACCATGGAAATATCTACACCGCTATCTGTATAAACTTGGAAATAAATACACCTCCATCTGTATAAACATGGAAATACCTACACTGCCATCTGTATACACATGGATATATCTACACTGCCATGTGTATAAACATGGAAATATCTACCCCGTTATCTCTATAAACATGGAAATTCCTACACCGCTATCTGTATAAACATGGAAGTATCTACATGGCTATCTGTATAAACATGGAAATATCAACAACGCCATCTGTATAAACATGGAAATACATACACAGTCATCTGTATAAACATGGTAATATCTACACCACCGTCTGTATAAACATGGAAATATCTACACTGCCATCTGTATAAACATGGAAATATCTACCAATCCATCTATATAAACATGGAAATATCTACACCGCTATCTGTATGAACATGGAAATAGCCACACCGAAATCTGTATAAACATGGAAATATATACACCACCATCTGTAAAAACATGGAAATAACTAAACGGTCATCTGTATAAACATGGAAATATCCACACTGCCATCTGTATACACATGGAAATATCTACACGGCCATCTGTATAAACATGGAAATATCTACACCACTATCAGTATAAATATGGAAATATCTACACCGCTATCTCTATAAACATGGAAATATCTACAGCGCTATCTGTAGAAACGTGGAAATATCTACACCGCTATCTCTATAAACATGGAAATATGTACACCACCATCTATATAAACATGGAAATATCAAAACTGCAATCTGTATACACGTGGAAATATTTACACAGCCATCTGTATAAACATGGAAATATCTACACTGCTAACTATATAAACCTGGAAATAACTACACCGCCAACTCTATAAACATGAAAATATATACACCGCCATCTCCATAATCATGGAAATATCTACAACGCCATCTGTATAAACATGGAAATATCTACACCGCCAATTGTATAAACATGGAAATATCTACACCGCCATCTCAATAAACACAGAAATATCTACTCTGCCATCTGTAGAAATTTGGAAATATCTACACCGACACCAGCATAAACATGGAAATACCTACACCTCTACCTGTGTAAACATGGAAATATCTACACAGCTATCTGTATAAATATGGTAGTATCTACACCACTATCTGTATGAACATGGAAATATCTACATGGCTATCTGTATAAACATGGAAATCTCTACACTGCTATCTGTATAAACATGGAAATAACTACATGGCCATCTCTATAAACATGGAAATATCTACACCGCCATCTGTACAAACATGGAAATATCTACACCGCCATCTGTACAAACATGGAAATATCTACACCACTATCTGTATAAACATGGAAATATCTACACCGCCATCTGTATAAACATGGAAATATCTACAAAGCTATCTATATAAACATGGAAATATCTACACAGCTATCTGTTAACATGGAAATAGCCACACCGCTATCTGTATAAACATGGAAATATCTACACCGGTATCATTATAAACTTGGAAATATCCCCACCGCTATCTGTATAAACATGGAAATATCTACAACACTATATGTGTAAACATGGAAATATATACAACAATATCTGTGTAAACATGGAAATATCTACACAGATATCTGTGTAAACCTGGAAATATGTACATCGCTATCTGTGTAAAGATGGAAATAACTAGACCTCAATATGTGCAAAGATGGAAATATCTACACCGCTATCTGTATAAACATGGAAATATCTACACCACTATCTGTATAAACATGGAAATATCTCCACCGCTATCTGTATAGACATGGAAACATCTACACCACTATCTGCATAAACTTGGAAATATCTACACCGCTATCTGTATAAACCTGGAAATAACTACACTGCCATCTCTATACACTTGGAAATGTCTACACTGCCATCTGTATAAACATGGAAATATCTACCCTGCTATCTCTATAAACATGAAAATACCTACACAGCTATCTGTATAAACAAGGAAATATCTACACTGCTATCTGTAGAACCATGGAAATATCTACACCTCTATCTGTATAAACTTGGAAATAACTACACCTCCATCTGTATAAACATGGAAATACCTACACTGCCATCTGTATACACATGTATATATCTACACTGCCATGTGTATAAACATGGAAATATCTACCCCGTTATCTCTATAAACATGGAAGTTCCTACATCTCTATCTGTATAAACATGGAAGTATCTACATGGCTATCTGTATAAACATGGAAATATCAACAACGCCATCTGTATAATAATGGAAATACATACACAGTCATCTGTATAAACATGGTAATATCTACACCACCGTCTGTATAAACATGGAAATATCTACACTGCGATCTGTATAAACATGGAAATATCTACCAATCCATCTATATAAACATGGAAATATCTACACCGCTATCTGTATGAACATGGAAATAGCCACACCGAAATCTGTATAAACATGGAAATATATACACCACCATCTGTAAAAACATGGAAATATCTAAACGGTCATCTGTATAAACATGGAAATATCCACACTGCCATCTGTATACACATGGACATATCTACACCGCCAATTGTATAAACATGGAAATATCTACACCGCCATCTCAATAAACACAGAAATATCTACTCTGCCATCTGTAGAAATTTGGAAATATCTACACCGACATCAGCATAAACATGGAAATACCTACACCTCTACCTGTGTAAACATGGAAATATCTACACAGCTATCTGTATAAATATGGTAGTATCTACACCACTATCTGTATGAACATGGAAATATCTACATGGCTATCTGTATAAACATGGAAATGTCTACACTGCTATCTGTATAAACATGGAAATAACTACATGGCCATCTCTATAAACATGGAAATATCTACACCGCCATCTGTACAAACATGGAAATATCTACACCGCCATCTGTACAAACATGGAAATATCTACACCGCTTTCTGTATAAACATGGAAATATCCACACCGCCATCTGTATAAACATGGAAATATCTACACAGCTATCTCTATAAACATGGAAATATCTACAGAGCTATCTGTTAACATGGAAATAGCCACACCGCTATCTGTATAAACATGGAAATATCTACACCGGTATCATTATAAACTTGGAAATATCCCCACCGCTATCTGTATAAACATGGAAATATCTACAACACTATATGTGTAAACATGGAAATATCTCCACCGCTATCTCTATAAACATGGAAATATCTACACCGCTGTCTTTATAAACGTGGAAATATCTACATCGTTATCTGTATAAACATGGAAATATCTACAACATTATCTGGGTAAACATGGAAATATCTACACAGGTATCTGTGTAAACATGTAAATATGTACACCGCTATCTGTGTAAAGATGGAAATATCTACACCGCAATTTGTGCAAATATGGAAATATCTACACCGACATCTCTGTAAACATGGAATTGTCTACACCGCTACCTGTATAAACATGGAAATATCTACACCGCTATCTTCATAAACTTGGAAATATCAACAACGCCATCTGCATAAACATGGAAATACATCCACCGCTATCTGTATAAACATACAAATATCTACACCGCTTTCTCTATAAACATGGAAATGTCTACATTGCTATCTGTATAAACATGGAAATATTTACATGGCTATCTCTATAAACATGGAAATATCTACACCGCCATCTGTATAAACATGGAAAAACTGACAGAGTCATCTGTATAAACATGGAAAAATCTACAGCACTATCTGTAAAAACATGGAAATATCTACACTGCCATCTGTCTAAACATGGAAATATCTACACAGCCATCTATATAAACATGGAAATATCTACAAAGCCATCTCTATAAACATGGAAATATCTACACAGCTATCTGTACAAACATGGAAATAGTCACACCGCTATCTGTATAAACAAGGAACTATCTACACCGCCATCTGTAAAAACATGGAAATATCTACACAGTCATCTGTATAAACATGGAAATATCTGCACCTCAATGTGTATAAACATGGAAATATCTACACTGTCATCTGTATACACATGGAAATATCTACACAGCCATCTGTGTAAACATGGATATATATACACTGCTATCTCCATAAACATGGAAATACCTACACAGCAATCTGTATAAACATGGAAATATCTACACCGTTATCTGTATAAACATGGAAATATCTACACCGCTATCTGTAAAAATATGGAAATATCTACACCGCTATCTCTATAAACATGGAAATATCTACACCGCCATCTGTATAAACATGGAAATACCTACACAGTCAATTACATAAACATGGAAATATCTACACCACTATCTCTATTAACATGGAAATACTTACACCGCAATATGTATAAACATGGAAATATCTACATTGCTATCTCTATAAACATAGAAATATCTACACTGCAATCTGTATAAACATGGAAATATCTACATTGCCATCTGTATACACTTGCAAATAAGGACACCGCTATCTGTGAAAACATGGAAAAATCTACACCGCTATCTCTATAATCTTGGAAATACCTACACCGCAATCTGTATAAACATGAAAATATCTACACAGTCATCTGTATAAACATGGAAATATCTACACCGCTATCTATATAAACATGGAAATATCTACAAAGCTATCTCTATAAACATGGAAATATCTACACTGCTATCTGTATAAACATAGAAATAGCGACACCGCTATCTGTATAAACATGGAAATAACTACACCGCTATCTGTATAAGCATGGAAATATGTACACCGCTATCTCTATAAACATGGAGATACCTATACCGCAATCTGTATAAACATGGAAATATCTACACCGTTATCTGTATAAACATGGAAATATCTACAACGCTATCTGTATAAACATGGAAATATCTACAACAATGCCTGTGTAAACATGGAAATATCTACACAGCTATCTGTGTAAACATGGAAATATGTACACCGCAATCTTTGCAAATATCAAAATATCTACACCGCTATCTCTGTAAACATGGAAATATCTACCCCGTTATCTGTATAAACATGGAAATATCTAAATCTCTATCTGTATAAACATGGAAATATCTACAGCACGATCTGTATAAACATGGAAATGTCTACACCGCTATCTGTATAAACATGGAAATATGTACACTGCTAGCTATATAAACATGGTAATATCTACACCGCTATCTCTATAAATATTGAAATACCTACAACGTTATCTCAATAAACATGTAAATGCCTACACCGCTATTTTATAAACATGGATATATCTACATGTTTATCTCTATAAACATGGAAATATCTACACTGCCATCTGTATAAACATGGAAATACCTACACAGTCATCTGTATAAACATGGAAAAATCTACACCACTATCTGTATAAACATGGAAATATCTACACCGCTATCTGTATAAACATGGAAATATCTTCACGGCCATCTGTAAAAACATGGAAATACCTATACAGTCATCTGTATAAACATGGAAATATCTACAATGCCAACTGTATACACATGGAAATATCTACACAGCCATCTGTATAAACATGGAAATATCTACACAGTCATCAGTATATACATGGAAATATCTACACCACCATCTCTATAAACATGGAAATATCTACACTGCCGTCTGTATACACATGGAAATGTCTACAGAGCCATCAGTATAAACATGGAAACATCTGCACCACTATCTCTATACACATGGAAATACCTACACTGCAATCTCTATAAACATGGAAATATCTACACCACAAACTCTATAAACATGGAAATATCTACACTGCCATCTCTATAAACATGAAAATATCTACACCGCCATCTCCATAAACATGGAACTATCTACACCGCCATCTGTGTAAACATGGAAATATCTACACTGCCGTCTGTATAAAGATGGAAATATCTGCACCCCGAGCTGTATAAACATGGAAATATCTACACTGCTATCTGTATAAACAGGGAAATACCAACACCACTATCTGTATAAACGTGGAAATATCAACACCACGATCTGTTTAAACATGGAAATATCTACAAGTCTCTCTGTATAAACATGGAAATAAATACACCGCTGTCTGTATAAACATGGAAATAACTATACCGCCCTCTGAATAAACATGGAAATATCTACACTGCTATTTCTATAAATATGGAAATAAATACACCGCTATCTATATAAACATGGAAATATCTATGCCGCCATATGTATAAACATGGGAATATCTACACAGCCATCTGCATAAACATGGAAATATCTACACCGCCATCTCTATAAACCTAGAAATATCTACACTGACACATTTATAAACATGGAAATATCTACACCGCCATCTCCATAAACAAGGAACTATCTACACCACCATCTGTGTAAAATGGAAATATCTAAACCGCTATCTGTATAAAGATAGACATATCTACACTGCTATCTGTATAAAGATGGAAATATCTCCACCGCTATCTGTATAAACATGGAAATATCTCCACCGCTATCTGTATAAACATGGAAATATCTGCACCGCGACCTCTATAAAAATGGAAATATCTACACCGCTATCTGTATAAACATGGAAATATCTACAAAGCTATCAGTGTAATCATGGAAATATCCAGACAGCTATCTGTGTAAACATGGAAATATCTACACCGCTATCTATGTAAAGATGAAAATAGCTACACCGCAATCTGTGCAAAAATGGAAATATCTACACCGCTATCTCTATAAAGATGTAAATACCTGCACTGCTCTCTGTATAAACATGGAAATATCTACACCACCATCTTTGAAAACATATAAATACCTACACAGTCATCTGTATAATCATGGAAATATCTACACATCCATCTGTGTAAACATGGAAATATCTACACGGCTATCTGCATAAACAGGTAAATACCTACACTTTCATCTGTATATAGATTGAAATATCTACACCGCGAGCTGTGTAAACATGGAAATATCTACAACGTTATCCGTATAAACATGGACATACCAACACCACTATCTCTATAAACGTGGAAATCTCTACACCGCTATCTGTATAAACATGGAAATATCTGCACCACTATTTCTATAAACATGGAAATACGTACACCGCCATCTTTATACACATGGAAATATCTACACCGCTATCTCTATAAACATAGAAATATCTACACCGCCATCTCCATAAACATGGAAATATCTACACCGCCATCTGCATAAACATGGAAATATCTACACCGCCATCTTTATAAACATGAAAATATCTGCACCGCCATCTGTATAAACATACAAATATCTACACTGTCATCTGTATAAACATGGAAATACCTACACAGTTATCTGTATAAACATGGAAACATCTACACCACTATATGTGTAAACATGGAAATATCTACACGGCAATGTGTGTGAAATAGGAAATTTCGACACCGCTATCTTTGTAAGGATAGAAATATCTACATCGCAATCTGTGCAAAGATGGAAATAACTAAACTGCTATCTGTGTAAACATGGTAATATCTATACCACTGTCTCTATAAGCATGGAAATATCAACACCGCTATCTGTATATACATGGAAAAATCTACACCGCCATCTGTAAAAACATGGAAATATCTACACCGCAATCTGTATAAACATGGAGATACCTACACAATCATCTCTATAAACATGGTGACATCTACACAGCTATCTGTGTAAACATGGAAATATCTACAACGCTATTTGTGTAAAGATGGAAATATCTGCACCGCAATCTGTGCAAACATGGAAATATTTACACCGCTATCTCTATAAACATGGAAATATCTGCACCGTTATCTGTATAAACATGGAAATATCTACACAGTCATCTGTATATACATGGAAATATCTACACCACCATCTCTGTAAACATGGAAATATCTACACTGCCATGTGCATAGTCATGGAAATATCTACACAGCCATCAGTATAAACTTGGAAACATCTGCACCGCTATCTGAATACACATGAAAATACCTACACCGCTATCTCTATAAACATGGAAAGATATACAATGCTATCTGTATAAACATGGAAATAGCCACACCGCTATCTGTATAAACATTGAAATATCTACACCGCCATCTGTAAAAACATGAAAATTTCTGCTCAGTCATCTGTATAAACATGGAAATGTCTATACCTCCATCTGTATAAACACGGAAATATCTCCACCGCTATCTGTATAAACCTGGAAATATCTACAACGCTATCTGTGTAAACATGGAAATATCTAAACAGCTATCTGTGTAAACATGGCAATATCTACACCGCTATCTCTGTAAAGATGGAAATATCCACACCGCAATCTGTGCAAAGATGGAAATATCTACAATGCTATCTCTATAAACATGGAAATATATGCACCGCTGTCTGTATAAACATGGAAATACCTACACCGCTATCTGTATAATCATGGAAATATCTACAAGGCTATCTCTATAAATATGGGAATATCTACACCGCCATCTGTATAAAGATGGAAATATCTACACCGCGAGCTGTATAAACATGGAAATATCTACACCGATATCTGTATAAACATGGAAATATCTACACAGCTATCTCTATAAACATGGAAATATCTACACCGCGATCTGTATAAACATGGAAATATCTACATGGCTATCTCTATAAACATGGAAATACCTACACCACCATCTGTATAAACATGGAAATATTTCCACCGTTATCTGTATAAACATGGAAATATCTACTTCGCAATCTGTATATACATGGAAATATATCCACCGCAATCTGTATAAACATGGAAATATCTACAAAACTATCTTTGTTAACATGGAAATATCTACACCGCTATCTGTGGAAACATGGAAATATGTACAACGCTATCTGTGTAAAGATGGAAATATCAACACCGCTATCTGTGCAAATATGGAAATATCTACACCACTATCTCTATAAACATGGAAATATCTACACCGTTATCTGTATAAATATGGAAATATCTACACCACGATCTCTATAAACATGGAAATAGCCACACCGCTATCTGCATAAACATGGAAATATCTACAACGCCATCTGTATAAACATGGAAATATCTACACCGCTATCTGTATAAACATGGAAATATGTACACAGCTATCTGTGTAAAGATGGAAATATCTACAGCGCAATTTGTGCAAATATGGAAATATCTACACCGCTCTCTCTGTAAACATGGAAATATCTAAACCGCTGTCTGTATAAACATGGAAATATCTACACCGCTATCTGTATAAACATGGAAATATCTACACGTCGATCTCTATAAACATGGAAATATCTACACTGCTATCTGTATAAATAAGGAAATATCAACACCGCTATCTCTATAAACATGGAAATGTCTACACCGCTATCTGTATAAACATGGAAATATCTACATGGCTATTTCTATAAACATGGAAATACCTACAACACCATCCGTATAAACATGGAAATAACTACACCGCTATCTGTATAAACATGGAAATATCTACACCACTATCTGTATAAACATGGAAATATCTTCGCTGCCATCTGTATAAACATGGAAATATCTACAGAGCCATCTCTATAAACATCAAAATATCTACATCTCTATCCGTATAAACATGGAAATAGCCACACCGCTATCTGTATAAACATGGAAATATCTACACCACTATTTGTATAAACATTGAAATATCTACACTGCCATCTGTATAAACATGGAAATATCTACAGAGCCATCTCTATAAACATCGAAATATCTACAATGCTGTCTGTATAAACATGGAAATAGCCACACCGCTATCTGTATAAACATGGAAATATATACACCGCCATCTGTAAAAACTTGAAAATTTCTAAACAGTCATCTATGTAAACATGGAAATATCTACACCGCTATCTCCATAAACATGGAAATACCTTCACGGCAATCTGTATAAACATGGAAATATCTACACCACTCTCAGTATAAACATGGAAATACCTACACCGCTATATTTATAAACTTGGTAATAACTACAACGCCATCGGTATAAACATGGAAATATCTCCACCAGTATCTGTAAAAACATGGAAATATCTCCACCGCTATCTGTATAAACCTGGAAATATCTACACCGCTGTCTGTATAAACATGGAAATATATACAACAATATCTGTGTAAACATGGAAATATCTACACAGGTATCTGTGTAAACCTGGAAATATGTACATCGCTATCTGTGTAAAGATGGAAATAACTAGACCTCAATATGTGCAAAGATGGAAATATCTACACCGCTATCTGTATAAACATGGAAATATCTACACCACTATCTGTATAAACATGGAAATATCTCCACCGCTTTCTGTATAAACATCTTAATGACTTCATCGCTATCTGTATAAACATGGAAATATCTCCACCGCTATCTGTATAGACATGGAAACATCTACACCACTATCTGCATAAACTTGGATATATCTACACCGCTATCTGTATAAACCTGGAAATAACTACACTGCCATCTCTATACACATGGAAATATCTACACTGCCATCTGTATAAACATGGAATTATCTACACTGCTATCTCTATAAACATGAAAATAACTACACAGCTATCTGTATAAACAAGGAAATATCTACACCGCTATCTGTAGAACCATGGAAATATCTACACCGCTATCTGTATAAACTTGGAAATAAATACACCTCCATCTGTATAAACATGGAAATACCTACACTGCCATCTGTATACACATGGATATATCTACACTGCCATGTGTATAAACATGGAAATATCTACCCCGTTATCTCTATAAACATGGAAATTCCTACACCGCTATCTGTATAAACATGGAAGTATCTACATGGCTATCTGTATAAACATGGAAATATCAACAACGCCATCTGTATAAACATGGAAATACATACACAGTCATCTGTATAAACATGGTAATATCTACACCACCGTCTGTGTAAACATGGAAATATCTACACTGCCATCTGTATAAACATGGAAATATCTACCAATCCATCTATATAAACATGGAAATATCTACACCGCTATCTGTATGAACATGGAAATAGCCACACCGAAATCTGTATAAACATGGAAATATATACACCACCATCTGTAAAAACATGGAAATAACTAAACGGTCATCTGTATAAACATGGAAATATCCACACTGCCATCTGTATACACATGGAAATATCTACACGGCCATCTGTATAAACATGGAAATATCTACACCACTATCAGTATAAATATGGAAATATCTACACCGCTATCTCTATAAACATGGAAATATCTACAGCGCTATCTGTAGAAACGTGGAAATATCTACACCGCTATCTCTATAAACATGGAAATATGTACACCACCATCTATATAAACATGGAAATATCAACACTGCCATCTGTATACACGTGGAAATATTTACACAGCCATCTGTATAAACATGGAAATATCTACACTGCTAACTATATAAACCTGGAAATAACTACACCGCCAACTCTATAAACATGAAAATATATACACCGCCATCTCCATAATCATGGAAATATCTACAACGCCATCTGTATAAACATGGAAATATCTACACCGCCAATTGTATAAACATGGAAATATCTACACCGCCATCTCAATAAACACAGAAATATCTACTCTGCCATCTGTAGAAATTTGGAAATATCTACACCGACACCAGCATAAACATGGAAATACCTACACCTCTACCTGTGTAAACATGGAAATATCTACACAGCTATCTGTATAAATATGGTAGTATCTACACCACTATCTGTATGAACATGGAAATATCTACATGGCTATCTGTATAAACATGGAAATCTCTACACTGCTATCTGTATAAACATGGAAATAACTACATGGCCATCTCTATAAACATGGAAATATCTACACCGCCATCTGTACAAACATGGAAATATCTACACCGCCATCTGTACAAACATGGAAATATCTACACCACTATCTGTATAAACATGGAAATATCTACACCGCCATCTGTATAAACATGGAAATATCTACACAGCTATCTGTTAACATGGAAATAGCCACACCGCTATCTGTATAAACATGGAAATATCTACACCGGTATCATTATAAACTTGGAAATATCCCCACCGCTATCTGTATAAACATGGAAATATCTACAACACTATATGTGTAAACATGGAAATATATACAACAATATCTGTGTAAACATGGAAATATCTACACAGATATCTGTGTAAAGCTGGAAATATGTACATCGCTATCTGTGTAAAGATGGAAATAACTAGACCTCAATATGTGCAAAGATGGAAATATCTACACCGCTATCTGTATAAACATGGAAATATCTACACCACTATCTGTATAAACATGGAAATATCTCCACCGCTATCTGTATAGACATGGAAACATCTACACCACTATCTTCATAAACTTGGAAATATCTACACCGCTATCTGTATAAACCTGGAAATAACTACACTGCCATCTCTATACACTTGGAAATGTCTACACTGCCATCTGTATAAACATGGAAATATCTACACTGCTATCTCTATAAACATGAAAATACCTACACAGCTATCTGTATAAACAAGGAAATATCTACACTGCTATCTGTAGAACCATGGAAATATCTACACCTCTATCTGTATAAACTTGGAAATAACTACACCTCCATCTGTATAAACATGGAAATACCTACACTGCCATCTGTATACACATGTATATATCTACACTGCCATGTGTATAAACATGGAAATATCTACCCCGTTATCTCTATAAACATGGAAGTTCCTACATCTCTATCTGTATAAACATGGAAGTATCTACATGGCTATCTGTATAAACATGGAAATATCAACAACGCCATCTGTATAATAATGGAAATACATGCACAGTCATCTGTATAAACATGGTAATATCTACACCACCGTCTGTATAAACATGGAAATATCTACACTGCGATCTGTATAAACATGGAAATATCTACCAATCCATCTATATAAACATGGAAATATCTACACCGCTATCTGTATGAACATGGAAATAGCCACACCGAAATCTGTATAAACATGGAAATATATACACCACCATCTGTAAAAACATGGAAATATCTAAACGGTCATCTGTATAAACATGGAAATATCCACACTGCCATCTGTATACACATGGACATATCTACACCGCCAATTGTATAAACATGGAAATATCTACACCGCCATCTCAATAAACACAGAAATATCTACTCTGCCATCTGTAGAAATTTGGAAATATCTACACCGACATCAGCATAAACATGGAAATACCTACACCTCTACCTGTGTAAACATGGAAATATCTACACAGCTATCTGTATAAATATGGTAGTATCTACACCACTATCTGTATGAACATGGAAATATCTACATGGCTATCTGTATAAACATGGAAATGTCTACACTGCTATCTGTATAAACATGGAAATAACTACATGGCCATCTCTATAAACATGGAAATATCTACACCGCCATCTGTACAAACATGGAAATATCTACACCGCCATCTGTACAAACATGGAAATATCTACACCGCTTTCTGTATAAACATGGAAATATCCACACCGCCATCTGTATAAACATGGAAATATCTACACAGCTATCTCTATAAACATGGAAATATCTACAGAGCTATCTGTTAACATGGAAATAGCCACACCGCTATCTGTATAAACATGGAAATATCTACACCGCTATCATTATAAACTTGGAAATATCCCCACCGCTATCTGTATAAACATGGAAATATCTACAACACTATATGTGTAAACATGGAAATATCTCCACCGCTATCTCTATAAACATGGAAATATCTACACCGCTGTCTTTATAAACGTGGAAATATCTACATCGTTATCTGTATAAACATGGAAATATCTACAACATTATCTGGGTAAACATGGAAATATCTACACAGGTATCTGTGTAAACATGTAAATATGTACACCGCTATCTGTGTAAAGATGGAAATATCTACACCGCAATTTGTGCAAATATGGAAATATCTACACCGACATCTCTGTAAACATGGAATTGTCTACACCGCTACCTGTATAAACATGGAAATATCTACACCGCTATCTTCATAAACTTGGAAATATCAACAACGCCATCTGCATAAACATGGAAATACATCCACCGCTATCTGTATAAACATACAAATATCTACACCGCTTTCTCTATAAACATGGAAATGTCTACACTGCTATCTGTATAAACATGGAAATATTTACATGGCTATCTCTATAAACATGGAAATATCTACACCGCCATCTGTATAAACATGGAAAAACTGACAGAGTCATCTGTATAAACATGGAAAAATCTACAGCACTATCTGTAAAAACATGGAAATATCTACACTGCCATCTGTCTAAACATGGAAATATCTACACAGCCATCTATATAATCATGGAAATATCTACAAAGCCATCTCTATAAACATGGAAATATCTACACAGCTATCTGTACAAACATGGAAATAGTCACACCGCTATCTGTATAAACAAGGAAATATCTACACCGCCATCTGTAAAAACATGGAAATATCTACACAGTCATCTGTATAAACATGGAAATATCTGCACCTCCATGTGTATAAACATGGAAATATCTACACTGTCATCTGTATACACATGGAAATATCTACACAGCCATCTGTGTAAACATGGATATATATACACTGCTATCTCCATAAACATGGAAATACCTACACAGCAATCTGTATAAACATGGAAATATCTACACCGTTATCTGTATAAACATGGAAATATCTACACCGCTATCTGTAAAAATATGGAAATATCTACACCGCTATCTCTATAAACATGGAAATATCTACACCGCCATCTGTATAAACATGGAAATACCTACACAGTCAATTACATAAACATGGAAATATCTACACCACTATCTCTATTAACATGGAAATACTTACACCGCAATCTGTATAAACATGGAAATATCTACATTGCTATCTCTATAAACATAGAAATATCTACACTGCAATCTGTATAAACATGGAAATATCTACATTGCCATCTGTATACACTTGCAAATAAGGACACCGCTATCTGTGAAAACATGGAAAAATCTACACCGCTATCTCTATAATCTTGGAAATACCTACACCGCAATCTGTATAAACATGAAAATATCTACACAGTCATCTGTATAAACATGGAAATATCTACACCGCTATCTATATAAACATGGAAATATCTACAAAGCTATCTCTATAAACATGGAAATATCTACACTGCTATCTGTATAAACATAGAAATAGCGACACCGCTATCTGTATAAACATGGAAATAACTACACCGCTATCTGTATAAGCATGGAAATATGTACACCGCTATCTCTATAAACATGGAGATACCTATACCGCAATCTGTATAAACATGGAAATATCTACACCGTTATCTGTATAAACATGGAAATATCTACAACGCTATCTGTATAAACATGGAAATATCTACAACAATGCCTGTGTAAACATGGAAATATCTACACAGCTATCTGTGTAAACATGGAAATATGTGCACCGCAATCTTTGCAAATATCAAAATATCTACACCGCTATCTCTGTAAACATGGAAATATCTACCCCGTTATCTGTATAAACATGGAAATATCTAAATCTCTATCTGTATAAACATGGAAATATCTACAGCACGATCTGTATAAACATGGAAATGTCTACACCGCTATCTGTATAAACATGGAAATATGTACACTGCTAGCTATATAAACATGGTAATATCTACACCGCTATCTCTATAAATATTGAAATACCTACAACGTTATCTCAATAAACATGTAAATGCCTACACCGCTATTTTATAAACATGGATATATCTACATGTTTATCTCTATAAACATGGAAATATCTACACTGCCATCTGTATAAACATGGAAATACCTACACAGTCATCTGTATAAACATGGAAAAATCTACACCACTATCTGTATAAACATGGAAACATCTACACTGCCTTCTGTCTAAACATGGAAATATCTACACAGCCATCTGTATAAACATGGAAATATCTACACAGCCATCTCTATAAACATGGAAATATCTACACAGGTATCTGTATAAACATGGAAATATCCACACCGATATCTGTATAAATATGGAAATATCTACACCGCCATCTGTAAAAACATGGAAATATGTACACAGTCATCTGTAAAAACATGGAAATATCTACATCTCCCTGTGTATAAACATGGAAATATCTACATCTCCATCTGTATACACATGGAAATATCTACACAGCCATCTGTATAAACATGGAAATATCTAGACCGCTATCTCCATAAACATGGAAATAACTACAGCGCAATCTGTATAAACATGGAAAGATCTGCACCGCTATCTGTATAAACATGGAAATATCTACACCTCTATCTTTAAAAATATGGAAATATCTACACTGCTCTCGCTATAAACATGGAAATATTTATACTGCTGGCAGTATAAACATGGAAATACCTACATGGCTATCTCTATAAACATGGAAATATCTACACTGCCATCTGTATAAACATGGAAATATCTACACAGTCAATTGCATAAAGATGGAAATATCTACAACACTATCTGTATAAATATGGAAATATCTACACCGCTATCTGTATAAACATGGAAAAATCTACACCGCTATCTGTATGAACATGGAAATACCTACCCCCCTATCTGTATAAACATGGAATTATCTACACCGCTATCTCTATAAACATAGAAATATCTAAAACGCCATCTCTATAAACATGGAAATATCCACACCCCCATCAGCAAAAACATGGAAATAACTACACCGCCATCTGTTTAAACATGGAAATATCTACACCGCCATCTCTATAAACATAGAAACATCTACACTGTCATCTCCAGAAAGATGGAAATACCTACACAGAGATCTGCATAAACATGGAAATATCTACTCCTCTACCTGTATAAACAAGGAATTATCTACATCACTATCTGTATAAACATGGAAATATCTACACTGCCATCTGTATAAACATGGAAATAACTACACAGCTGTCTCCATAAACATGGAAATACCAACACTGCTATCTGTATAAACATGGAAATATCTACACTGCCAACGGTATAAACATGGAAATATCTACACTGCCATCTGTATACACATGGAAATACCTACACTGCTATCTGTATAAGCATGGAAATATCTACACCGCTTTCTCTATAAACATGGAAATACCTATACCGCAATCTGTATAAACATGGAAATATCTACACCGTTATCTGTGTAAACATGGAAATATCTACACCGCTATATGTATAAACATGTTAATATCTACACCGCAATCTTTATAAACATGGAAATATCTGCAACGCTATCTGTAAAAACATGGAAATATCTACAACAATGTCTGTGTAAACATGGAAATATCTACACAGCTATCTGTATAAACATGGAAATATGTACACTGCTAGCTATATAAACATGGTAATATCTACACCGCTATCTCTATAAATATTGAAATACCTACAACGTTATCTCAATAAACATGTAAATGCCTACACCGCTATTTTATAAACATGGATATATCTACATGTTTATCTCTATAAACATGGAAATATCTACACTGCCATCTGTATAAACATGGAAATACCTACACAGTCATCTGTATAAACATGGAAAAATCTACACCACTATCTGTATAAACATGGAAACATCTACACTGCCTTCTGTCTAAACATGGAAATATCTACACAGCCATCTGTATAAACATGGAAATATCTACACAGCCATCTCTATAAACATGGAAATATCTACACAGGTATCTGTATAAACATGGAAATATCCACACCGATATCTGTATAAATATGGAAATATCTACACCGCCATCTGTAAAAACATGGAAATATGTACACAGTCATCTGTAAAAACATGGAAATATCTACATCTCCCTGTGTATAAACATGGAAATATCTACATCTCCATCTGTATACACATGGAAATATCTACACAGCCATCTGTATAAACATGGAAATATCTAGACCGCTATCTCCATAAACATGGAAATAACTACAGCGCAATCTGTATAAACATGGAAAGATCTGCACCGCTATCTGTATAAACATGGAAATATCTACACCTCTATCTTTAAAAATATGGAAATATCTACACTGCTCTCGCTATAAACATGGAAATATTTATACTGCTGGCAGTATAAACATGGAAATACCTACATGGCTATCTCTATAAACGTGGAAATATCTACACTGCCATCTGTATAAACATGGAAATATCTACACAGTCAATTGCATAAAGATGGAAATATCTACAACACTATCTGTATAAATATGGAAATATCTACACCGCTATCTGTATAAACATGGAAAAATCTACACCGCTATCTGTATGAACATGGAAATACCTACCCCCCTATCTGTATAAACATGGAATTATCTACACCGCTATCTCTATAAACATAGAAATATCTAAAACGCCATCTCTATAAACATGGAAATATCCACACCCCCATCAGCAAAAACATGGAAATAACTACACCGCCATCTGTTTAAACATGGAAATATCTACACCGCCATCTCTATAAACATAGAAACATCTACACTGTCATCTCCAGAAAGATGGAAATACCTACACAGAGATCTGCATAAACATGGAAATATCTACTCCTCTACCTGTATAAACAAGGAATTATCTACATCACTATCTGTATAAACATGGAAATATCTACACTGCCATCTGTATAAACATGGAAATAACTACACAGCTGTCTCCATAAACATGGAAATACCAACACTGCTATCTGTATAAACATGGAAATATCTACACTGCCAACGGTATAAACATGGAAATATCTACACTGCCATCTGTATACACATGGAAATACCTACACTGCTATCTGTATAAGCATGGAAATATCTACACCGCTTTCTCTATAAACATGGAAATACCTATACCGCAATCTGTATAAACATGGAAATATCTACACCGTTATCTGTGTAAACATGGAAATATCTACACCGCTATATGTATAAACATGTTAATATCTACACCGCAATCTTTATAAACATGGAAATATCTGCAACGCTATCTGTAAAAACATGGAAATATCTACAACAATGTCTGTGTAAACATGGAAATATCTACACAGCTATCTGTGTAAACATGGAAATATGTACACCGCAATCTGTGCAAATATCAAAATATCTACACCGCTATCTCTGTAAACATGGAAATATCTACCCCGTTATCTGTATAAACATGGAAATATCTAAACCGCTATCTGTATAAACATGGAAATATCTACACCGCTATCTGTATAAACATGGAAATATCTACACCGCTATCTGTAAAAATATGGAAATATCTACACCGTAATCGCTATAAACATGGAAATATCTACACCGCTGGCAGTGTAAACATGGAAATATCTACATGGCTATCTCTGTAAGCATGGAAATATCTACACTGCCATCTGTATAAACATGGAAATACCTACAAAGTCAATGGCATAAATATGGAAATATCTACACTATCTGTATAAATATGGAAATATCTACACCGCTATCTGTATAAACATGGAAATATCTACACCGCTATCTTTATAAACATGGAAATATCTACACCGCTATCTGTATAAACATGGGAATACCTACAACAATATCTGTGTAAACATGGAAATATCTACACAGCTATCTGTTTAAACATGGAAATATGTACACCACTATATGTGTAAAGATGAAAGTATGTACACCGCAATCTGTGCAAATATCAAAATATCTACACCGCTATCTCTGTAAACATGGAAATGTCTACCCCGTTATCTGTATAAGCATGGAAATGTCTACACCACTAATTGTATAAACATGGAAACATCTACACCAGTATCTGTATAAACATGGAAATGCCTACACTGCCATCTGTATAAACATGGAAATATCTACAGCGCTGTCTGTATAAACATGGAAATATCTACAACGCTATCTTTATAAACATGGAAATATCTACACAGCTATCTGTATAAACATGGGAATATCTACAACAATATCTGTGTAAACATGGAAATATCTACACAGCTGTCTGTGAAAACATGAAAATATGTACACCACTATCTGTGTAAGGATGAAAATATGTACACCGCAATCTGTGCAAATATCAAAATATCTACTACGCTATCTCTGTCAACATGGAAATATCTACCCCGTTATCTGTACAAACATCAAAATATCTACACCGCTATCTGCGTAAACATGAAAATATCTACACCTCGATCTGCATAAACACGGAAACGTCTACACCGCTATCTGAATAAACATGGAAATATCTACACTGCTATGTTTATAAACATGGAAATATCTACACCGCTATCTCTATAAATATTGGAATATCTACAACGCTATCTCTATAAACATGGAAATGCCTACACAGCTATCTGTAAAAACATGGAAATATCTACATGTCTATCTCTATAAACATGGAAATATCTACACCGCCATCTGTATAAACATGGAAATACCTACACAGTCATCTGTATAAACAAGGAAACACCTACACCACTATCTGTATAAACATGGAAATATCTTCACTGCCATCTGTATAAACATGGAAATATCTACACCGCTATCTGTATACACATGGAAATATCTACACAGCTATCTCTATATACATGGAAATACCTACTCTGCTATCTGTATAAACTTAGAAATAGCGACACCGCTATCTGGATAAACATGGAAATACCTACACAGCCATCAGTGAAAACATGAAAATATCTACACAGTCATCTGTACAAACTAGGAAATATCTATAACTCCATCTGTGTAAACATGGAAATACCTACACTGCCATCTGTATACACATGGAAATATCTACACAGCCATCTGTATAAACATGGAAATAACTACACCGCTATCTCTATAAGCATAGAAATACCTACACCGCAATCTGTATAAACATGGAAATAGCCACACCGCTATCTGTATAAACACGGAAATACCTACACTGCCATCTATAAAAACATGAAAATATCTACAGAGTCATCTGTATAAACATGGAAATATCTACACCTCCATCTGTATAAACATGGAAATATCTACACTGACATCTGTATACACATGGACATATCTACACAGCCATCTGTATAAACATGGAAATATCTACACCGCTATCTGTATAAACATGCAAAAACCTACACCGTTTTCTGTATAAACATGGAAATATATACACTGCCATCTTCATAAACATGGAAATATCTACACCGCTATCTGCATAAACATGGAAATATCTACACAGCTATCTCTATAAACATGGAAATACCTACACTGCTATCTGTATAAACATGGAAATAGCCTCACCGCTATCTGTATAAACATGGAAATACCTACACCGCCATCTATAAAAACATGAAAATATCTACAGATTCATCTGTATAAACTTGGAAAGATCTACACCTCCATCTGTATAAACATGGAAATATCTATGCTGCCATCTGTATACACATGGAAATATCTACACAGCCATCTGTATAAATATGAAAATATCTACACCGCTATCTCTGTAAACATGCGAAAACCTGCACCGTTATCTGTATAAACATGGAAAAATCTACACAGCTATCTGTATAAACATGGAAATATGTCCACCGCTATCTGTATAAACATGGAAATACCTCCACCGCTATCTGTATAAACATGGAAATATCTACATCGCTATCTGTATAAACATGGAAATATCTCCACAGCTATCTCTATAAACATGGAAATATCTACACCGCTATCTTTACAAACATGGAAATATCTACACCGCTATCTGTATAAAGAAGGAAATATCTACAACACTATCTGTGTATACATGGGAATGTCTTCACAGCTATCTGTGTAAACATGGAAATATGTACACCGCTATCTGTGTAAAGATGGAAATATCTACACCGCAATATGCGCAAATATGGAAATATGTACACCACTATCTGTATAAACATGGAAATATCTACACTGCCATCTGTATAAACATGGAAATATCTTCACTGCCATCTCTAAACACATGGAAATACCTACACCGCTATGTGTATAAGCATGGAAATATCTACACCACTATCTTCATAAACATGGAAATATCTACACCGCTATCTGTGTAAACATGGAAATATGTACACCGCTATCTGTGAAAGATGAAATCATATACACCGCAATCTTTGCAAATATCAAAATATCTACACCGCTATCTCTGTAAACATGGAAATATCTACCCCGTTATGAGGATAAACATGGAAATATCTACACCACTATCCCTATAAACATGGAAATATCTACACCACGATCTGTATAAACATGGAAACGTCTACACCGCTACCTGTATATACATGGAAATATCTACACCGCTATCTGTATAAACTTGGAAATATCTACTCTGCTATCTCTATAAATATTGAAATACCTACAACGCTATCTCTATAAACATGGAAATGCCTACACCGCTATCTTAATAAACTTGGAAATATCTACATGGCTATCTCTATAAACATGGAAATATCTACACCGCCATCTGTATAAACATGGAAATAACTACACAGTCATCTGTATAAACATGGAAATATCTACACTGCCATCTGTATAAACATGGAATATCTACACCGCTATCTGTATAAACATGGAAATATCTACACAGCTATCTCTATAAACATGGAAATAGCTACACTGCTATCTGTATAAACATAGAAATAGTGACACCGCTATCTGTATAAACATGGAAATATCTACACAGCCATCTGTAAAAACATGAAGATATCTACACAGTCATCTGTATAAACTTGGAAATATCTACACCTCCATCTGTATAAACATGGAAATATCTAAACTGCCATCTGTATACACATGGAAATATCTACACAGCCATCTGTATAAACATGGAAATATGTACACTGCTATCTGTGTAAACATGGAAATATCTACACCGCTATCTTTATAAACTTGGAAATGTCTACACCGCCTTCTGTATAAACATGGATATATCTACACCGCTATCTGTATAAACATCGAAATACCAACACCGTTATCTGTATAAACATTGAAATATCTACACCGCTATCTGAAGAAAGATCAAAATATCTAAAACGCTATCTGTGTAAACATGGAAATATCTACACAGCTATCTGTGTAAACATAGAAATATCTACACAGGTATCTCTGCAAAGATGGAAATATCTACACTGCTATCTCTGTAAACATGGAAATATCTACACCGCTATCTGTATAAACATGGAAATACGTACACCGCTATCTGTATAAACATGGAAATACCAAAACGGCTATTTGTATAAACATGGAAATATCTACAACGCTATCTGAATAAATACGGAAATATCCTCACCACTATCTGTATAAACATGGAAAAACCTACACCGCCATATCTATACACATGGAAATACCTACAGTGCCATCTCTATACTCATGGAAATATCTACACGGCTATCTCTATATACATAGAAATATCTACATTGCAATCTGTATAAACATGGAAATATCTACACCGCCATCTCTATAAACTTGGAAATATCTACATCACTATCTGAATAAACATGGAAATATCTACACCGTTATCTGTATAAACATGGAAATATCTACACCGCTATCTGTATAAACATGGAAATATCTACAACGCTATCTCTATAAACACGGAAATATGTACAACGCTATCTGTATAAACATGGAAATATCTACAACTCTATCTGTGTAAACATGGAAATATCTACACAGTTATCTTTGTAAATTTGCAAATATCTACACAGCTATCTGTGAAAAGATCGAAATATCTACAGCGCAATCTGTGCAAAGATGGAAATATCTACTCCGCTATCTCTGTAAACATGGAAATATCTACACTGCTGTCTGTATCAACATGGAAATATCTACACCGTTATCTTTATAAACATGGAAATATCTACACTGTTATCTCTATAAACATGGAAATATCTACACCACCATCTGTATAAACATGGAAATATCTATCATGCCATCTGTATACACATAGAAATATCTACAACGCCATCTGTAGAAACGTGAAGTACCTACACCGCTGTCTCTATAAACATGGAAACACCTACACCGCCATCTCTATAAACATGGAAATATCTACACCGCAGTCTCTATAAACTTGGAAATATCTACACCACCAACTCTATAAACATGAAAAAATCTACACCACTATCTGTATAAACATCGAAATATCTACACTGTCGTCTGTATAAAGATGGAAATGTCTACACCGGGAGCAGAATAAACATGGAGATACCTACACCCCTATCTCTATAAACATGGAAATGTCTACACCACTATCTCTATAAACATGGAAATATCTTCACCACCATCTCTATAAACATGGAAATATCTACACCGCTATCTGTATAAACATGGAAACATCTACATCGCTATCTATATAAACATGGAAATATCTACACCGCTATCTATATAAATATGGAAATATCTACTCCGCTATCTTTGTAAACATGGAAATAACTACACCGCTATCTGTATAAACATGGAAATATCTACACCTCTATTTCTATAAACCTGAAAATATCTACACCGACATCTGTATAAACATGGAAATACCTACACAGTCATCTGTATAAACATGGAAATATCTACATCACTATCTGTATAAATATGGAAATATCTACACGGCCATCTGTATAAACATGGAAATACCTACACAGTCATCTCTATAAACATGGAAATATGTACACCGCTATTTGTATACACATGGAAATATCTACACCGCTATCCCTATAAACATGGAAATATGAACACCGCTATCCGCATATACATGGAAATATCTTCACCGCTATCTGTATAAACATGGAAAGATCTATAGCGCTATCAGTATAAACATGGAAATACCTACACCGCTATCCTATAAACATGGAAATATCTAAACCGCTATCTCTATAAACATGGAAATATCTGCACCGCCATTCCATAAACTTGGAAATATCTACACCGCCATCTGTATACACATGGAAATATCCACACAGCGATCTGTATAAACATGGAAGTATCTAGATCGCTATATCTATAAACATGGAAATATCTACACCGCTAGCTGTATAAACGTGGAAATATCTACTTGGCTATCTTTAGAAACATGGAAATATCTACACCGCCAGCTGTATAAACATGGAAATATCTACACAGTCGATTGCATAAACATGAAATATCTACACCACTATCTGTATAAACATGGAAATATCTACACCGCTATCTTTATAAACATGGAAATACCTACACCGCTATCTGTACAAACGGGAATATCTACAACAATATCAGAGTAAACATGGAAATATTTACACAGGTATCTGTGTAAACATGGAAATATGTACACCACTATCTGTGTAAAGATGAAAATAAGTTCACCATAATCCGTACAAATATCAAAATATCTACTACGCTATCTCTGTAAACATGGAAATATCTACCCCGTTATCTGTATAAACATGGAAATAACTACACCGCTATCTCTGTAAACATGGAAATATCTACCCCGTTATCTGTATAAACATGGAAATAACTACACCGCTATCTGTATAAACATGGAAATATCTACACCGCTATCTCTATAAATGTTGAAATATCTACAACGCTATTTCTATAAACATGGAAATGCCTACACAGCTATCTGTATAAACATGGAAATATCTACCTGGCTATCTCTATAAACATGGAAATATCTACACCGCCATCTGTATAAACATGGAAATATCTAGATCGTTCTCTCTATAAACATGAAAATATCTACACTGACATCTGTATAAACATGGAAATAACTACACTGCCATCTGTATAAATATGGAAATATCTACACAGCCATCTCTATAAACATGGAAATATCTACACTGCTATCTGTATAAACATGGAAATAGCCACACCGCTATCTGAGTAAACATGAAAATATCTAAACCACCATCTGTAAAAACATGGAAATATCTACACAGCCATCTGTATAAACATGGAAATATCTACACCTCCATGTGTATAAACATGGAAATATCTACACTGCCATCTGTATACACATGGAAATATTCACACAGCCATCTGTATAAACATGGAAATATCTACACCGCTCTCTCTATAAACATGGAAATACCTACACCGCAATCTGTATACACATGGAAATATCTACACCGCTATCTGTATAAACATGGAAATAGCTACACCGCTATCTGTGCAAATATGGAAATAACTACACGGCTATTTCTATAAACATGGAAATGTCAACACCGCTAGCTGTATAAACATGGAAATATCTACATGGCTATCTCTATAAACATGGAAATATCTACACCGCTATCTGTATAAACATGGAAATACCTACACAGTCATCTGCATAAATATGGATATATCTACACCACTATCTGAATAAACATGGAAATACCTACGCTGCCATCTCTATAAACATGGAAATATCTACACAGCCATCTCTATAAACATGGAAATATCTACACCGCCATCTGTAAAACATGGAAATATCTACACTGCCATCTGTATACATATAGAAAAACCTACACAGCCATCTGTATAAACATGGAAATACCTACACCGCCATCTGTATAAACATGGAAATATCTACACCGCTATCTGTATAAACATGGAAATATCTACAACACTATCTGTGTAAACATGGAAATATCTACACAGCTGTCTGTGTAAACATGGAAATATGAACTCCCCTATCTGTGTAAAGATGGAAATATCTACACCGCAATCTGTGCAAATACTGAAATATCTACAGCTCTATCTCTGTAAACATGGCAATACCTACTCCGCTATCTTTATAAACATGGAAATATCTACACCGCTATCTCTATAAATATCGAAATGTCTACACCACTATCTGTATAAACATGGAAGTATCTACACCGCAATCTGTATAAACATGGAAATATCTACTCAGTCATCTGCATAAACATGGAAATATCTACACCTCCATCTGTATAAACATGGAAATATCAACACCGCCATCTGTATAAACATGGAAATACCTACACAGTCATCTGCATAAACATGGAAATATCTACACCGCTGTCTGTATAAACATGGAAATGCCTACACTGCCATCTGTATAAACATGGAAATATCTACACAAGCATCTCTATGAACACGGAAATACCTCCACTGCTATCTGTATAAACATGGAAGTAGCCACACCGCTGTCTGTATAAACAATGAAATATTTGCACTGCCATGTGTAAAAATATGAAAATATCTACACAGTCATCTGTATAAACATGGAAATATCTACACCTCCATCTGTATAAACATGGAAATATCTACACTGCCATCAGTATACATATGGAAATATCTACACAGCCATCTGTATAAACATGGAAATATCTACACCGCTATCTCTATAAACATGGAAATAACTACACCGCAAAGTTTATAAACATGGAAATATCTACACCGCTATCTGTATAAAGATGGAAATATCTACACCGCTTTCTTCATAAACTTTGAAATATCTACACCGCCATCTGTATAAACATGGATGTATATCCACCGCTATCTATATAAACATGGAAATACCTCCACCGCTATCGGTATAAACAGGGAAATATCTACAACATTATCTGTATAAACATGGACATATCTACACGGCTATTTCTATAAACACGGAAATACCTACACCACAATCTGTATAAACATGGAAATATCTACACCGCTATCTGTATAAACACGGAAATATATACACTGCAATCTGTATAAATATGGAAATATCTACACTTCTATCTCTATAAACATTGAAATGTCTACAACGCTATCTGTATAAACATGGAAATATCTACACCGCAATCTTTATGAACATGAAAATATCTATGCCGATATATAGAAACTTGGAAATATCTACACCGATATCTGTATAAATATGGAAATATCTACACCGCTATCTTTATATACATGGAATTGTCTACACCACTATCTGTATAAACATGGAAATATCTACACCGCTATCTGTATAAACATGGAAATATCTACACCGCTTTCTGTATAAACATGGAAATATCCACAGTGCTATCTGTATAAACATGGAAACATCTACATGGCTATCTCTATAAACATGGAAATATATACACGGCCATCTGTATAAACATGGAAATACCTACACAGTCATGTGTATAAACATGGAAATTTCTACGCCTCTATTTCTATAAACCTGAAAATATCTACACCGACATCTGTATAAACATGGAAATACCTTCACAGTCATCCTTATAAACATGGAAATATCTACACCACTATCTGTATAAATTTGGAAATATCTACACTGCCATCTGTACAAACATGGAAATACCTACACAGTCATCTCTATAAACATGGAAATATCTACACCGCTATTTGTATAAACATGGAAATATCTACACCGCTATCCCAATAAACATGGAAATATGAACACCGCTATCCGCATATACATGGAAATATCTTCACCGCTATCTGTATAAAAATATAATGATCTATAGCGCTATCACTATAAACATGGAAATACCTAAATCGCTATCCTATAAACATGGGAATATCTAAACCGCTATCTCTATAAACATGGAAATATCTACAACGGTATCTGTATAAACATGGAAATATCTAGACCGCCATCTGTAAAACATGGAAATATCTACACTGCCATCTGTATACATATAGAAATACCTACACAGCCATCTGTATAAACATGGAAATACCTACACCGCCATTTGTATAAACATGGAAATATCTACACCGCTATCTGTATAAACATAGAAATATCTACAACACTATCTGTGTAAACTTGGAAATATCTACACAGCTGTCTGTGTAAAAATGGAAATATGTACTCCGCTATCTGTGTAAAGAGGGAAATATCTACACCGCAATCTGTGCAAATACTGAAATATCTACAGCTCTATCTCTGTAAACATGGCAATATCTACACCGCTATCTGTATAAACATGGAAATATCTTCACCGCTATCTCTATAAATATCGAAATGTCTACACCACTATCTGTATAAACATGGAAATATCTACACCGCAATCTGTATAAACATGGAAATATCTACACAGTCATCTGTATAAACATGGAAATATCTACACCTCCATCTGTATAAACATGGAAATATCTACACCGCCATCTGTATAAACATGGAAATACCTACACAGTCATCTGTATAAACATGGAAATATCTGCACCTCCATGTGTATAAACATGGAAATATCTACACTGCCATCTGTATACACATGGAAATATCTACACAGCCATCTGTGTAAACATGGATATATATACACTGCTATCTCCATAAACATGGAAATACCTACACAGCAATCTGTATAAACATGGAAATATCTACACCGTTATCTGTATAAACATGGAAATATCTACACCGCTATCTGTAAAAATGTTGAAATATCTAAACCGCTATCTCTATAAACATGGAAATATCTTCACCGCCATCTGTATAAACATGGAAATACCTACACAGTCAATTACATAAACATGGAAATATCTACACCACTATCTCTATTAACATGGAAATACTTACACCGCAATCTGTATAAACATGGAAATATCTACATTGCTATCTCTATAAACATAGAAATATCTACACTGCAATCTGTATAAACATGGAAATATCTACATTGCCATCTGTATACACTTGCAAATAAGGACACCGCTATCTGTGAAAACATGGAAAAATCTACACCGCTATCTCTATAATCTTGGAAATACCTACACCGCAATATGTATAAACATGAAAATATCTACACAGTCATCTGTATAAACATGGAAATATCTACACCGCTATCTATATAAACATGGAAATATGTACAAAGCTATCTCTATAAACATGGAAATATCTACACTGCTATCTGTATAAACATAGAAATAGCAACACCGCTATCTGTATAAACATGGAAATAACTACAACGCTATCTGTATAAGCATGGAAATATGTACACCGCTATCTCTATAACCATGGAGATTCCTATACCGCAATCTGTATAAACATGGAAATATCTACACCGTTATCTGTATAAACATGGAAATATCTACAACGCTATCTGTATAAACATGGAAATATCTTCAACAATGCCTGTGTAAACATGGAAATATCTACACAGCTATCTGTGTAAACATGGAAATATGTACACCACAATCTTTGCAAATATCACAATATCTACACCGCTATCTCTGTAAACATGGAAATATCTACCCCGTTATCTGTATAAACATGGAAATATCTAAATCGCTATCTGGATAAACATGGAAATATCTACAGCACGATATGTATAAACATGGAAATGTCTACACCGCTATCTGTATAAACATGGAAATATGTACACTGCTAGCTATATAAACATGGTAATATCTACACCGCTATCTCTATAAATATTGAAATACCTACAACGTTATCTCAATAAACATGTAAATGCCTACACCGCTATTTTATAAACATGGATATATCTACATGTTTATCTCTATAAACATGGAAATATCTACACTGCCATCTGTATAAACATGGAAATACCTACACAGTCATCTGTATAAACATGGAAAAATCTACACCACTATCTGTATAAACATGGAAATATCTACACTGCCTTCTGTCTAAACATGGAAATATCTACACAGCCATCTGTATAAACATGGAAATATCCACACCGATATCTGTATAAATATGGAAATATCTACACCGCCATCTGTAAAAACATGGAAATATGTACACAGTCATCTGTAAAAACATGGAAATATCTACATCTCCCTGTGTATAAACATGGAAATATCTTCATCTCCATCTGTATACACATGGAAATATCTACACAGCCATCTGTATAAACATGGAAATATCTAGACCGCTATCTCCATAAACATGGAAATAACTGCAGCGCAATCTGTATAAACATGGAAAGATCTGCACCGCTATCTGTATAAACATGGAAATATCTACACCTCTATCTTTAAAAATATGGAAATATCTACACTGCTCTCGCTATAAACATTGAAATATTTATACTGCTGGCAGTATAAACATGGAAATACCTACATGGCTATCTCTATAAACATGGAAATATCTACACTGCCATCTGTATAAACATGGAAATATCTACACAGTCAATTGCATAAAGATGGAAATATCTACAACACTATCTGTATAAATATGGAAATATCTACACCGCTATCTGTATAAACATGGAAAAATCTACACCGCTATCTGTATGAACATGGAAATACCTACCTCCCTATCTGTATAAACATGGAATTATCTACACCGCTATCTCTATAAACATAGAAATATCTAAAACGCCATCTCTATAAACATGGAAATATCCACACCCCCATCAGCATTAACATGGAAATAACTACACCGCCATCTGTATAAACATGGAAATATCTACACCGCCATCTCTATAAACATAGAAACATCTACACTGTCATCTCCAGAAAGATGGAAATAACTACAAAGAGATCTGCATAAACATGGAAATATCTACACCTCTACCTGTATAAACAAGGAATTATCTACATCACTATCTGTATAAACATGGAAATATCTACACTGCCATCTGTATAAACATGGAAATAACTACACAGCTGTCTCCATAAACATGGAAATACCAACACTGCTATCTGTATAAACATGGAAATATCTACACTGCCAACGGTATAAACATGGAAATATCTACACTGCCATCTGTATACACATGGAAATACCTACACTGCTATCTGTATAAGCATGGAAATATCTACACCGCTTTCTCTATAAACATGGAAATACCTATACCGCAATCTGTATAAACATGGAAATATCTACACCGTTATCTGTGTAAACATGGAAATATCTACACCGCTATATGTATAAACATGTTAATATCTACACCGCAATCTTTATAAACATGGAAATATCTGCAACGCTATCTGTAAAAACATGGAAATATCTACAACAATGTCTGTGTAAACATGGAAATATCTACACAGCTATCTGTGTAAACATGGAAATATGTACACCGCAATCTGTGCAAATATCAAAATATCTACACCGCTATCTCTGTAAACATGGAAATATCTACCCCGTTATCTGTATAAACATGGAAATATCTAAACCGCTATCTGTATAAACATGGAAATATCTACACCGCTATCTGTATAAACATGGAAATATCTACACCGCTATCTGTAAAAATATGGAAATATCTACACCGTAATCGCTATAAACATGGAAATATCTACACCGCTGGCAGTGTAAACATGGAAATATCTACATGGCTATCTCTATAAGCATGGAAATATCTACACTGCCATCTGTATAAACATGGAAATACCTACAAAGTCAATGGCATAAATATGGAAATATCTAAACTATCTGTATAAATATGGAAATATCTACACCACTATCTGTATAAACATGGAAATATCTACACTGCTATCTTTATAAACATGGAAATATCTACACCGCTATCTGTATAAACATGGGAATACCTACAACAATATCTGTGTAAACATGGAAATATCTACACAGCTATCTGTTTAAACATGGAAATATGTACACCACTATATGTGTAAAGATGAAAGTATGTACACCGCAATCTGTGCAAATATCAAAATATCTACACCGCTATCTCTGTAAACATGGAAATGTCTACCCCGTTATCTGTATAAGCATGGAAATGTCTACACCACTAATTGTATAAACATGGAATCATCTACACCAGTATCTGTATAAACATGGAAATACCTACACTGCCATCTGTATAAACATGGAAATATCTACAGCGCTGTCTGTATAAACATGGAAATATCTACAACGCTATCTTTATAAACATGGAAATATCTACACAGCTATCTGTATAAACATGGGAATATCTACAACAATATCTGTGTAAACATGGAAATATCTACACAGCTGTCTGTGAAAACATGAAAATATGTACACCACTATCTGTGTAAGGATGAAAATATGTACACCGCAATCTGTGCAAATATCAAAATATCTACTACGCTATCTCTGTCAACATGGAAATATCTACCCCGTTATCTGTATAAACATCAAAATATCTACACCGCTATCTGCGTAAACATGAAAATATCTACACCTCGATCTGCATAAACACGGAAACGTCTACACCGCTATCTGAATAAACATGGAAATATCTACACTGCTATGTTTATAAACATGGAAATATCTACACCGCTATCTCTATAAATATTGGAATATCTACAACGCTATCTCTATAAACATGGAAATGCCTACACAGCTATCTGTAAAAACATGGAAATATCTACATGTCTATCTCTATAAACATGGAAATATCTACACCGCCATCTGTATAAACATGGAAATACCTACACAGTCATCTGTATAAACAAGGAAACACCTACACCACTATCTGTATAAACATGGAAATATCTTCACTGCCATCTGTATAAACATGGAAATATCTACACCGCTATCTGTATACACATGGAAATATCTACACAGCTATCTCTATATACATGGAAATACCTACACTGCTATCTGTATAAACTTAGAAATAGCGACACCGCTATCTGGATAAACATGGAAATACCTACACAGCCATCAGTGAAAACATGAAAATATCTACACGGTCATCTGTACAAACTAGGAAATATCTATAACTCCATCTGTGTAAACATGGAAATACCTACACTGCCATCTGTAAACACATGGAAATATCTACACAGCCATCTGTATAAACATGGAAATAACTACACCGCTATCTCTATAAGCATAGAAATACCTACACCGCAATCTGTATAAACATGGAAATAGCCACACCGCTATCTGTATAAACACGGAAATACCTACACTGCCATCTATAAAAACATGAAAATATCTACAGAGTCATCTGTATAAACATGGAAATATCTACACCTCCATCTGTATAAACATGGAAATATCTACACTGACATCTGTATACACATGGACATATCTACACAGCCATCTGTATAAACATGGAAATATCTACACCGCTATCTGTATAAACATGCAAAAACCTACACCGTTTTCTGTATAAACATGGAAATATATACACTGCCATCTGCATAAACATGGAAATATCTACACCGCTATCTGCATAAACATGGAAATATCTACACAGCTATCTCTATAAACATGGAAATACCTACACTGCTATCTGTATAAACATGGAAATAGCCTCACCGCTATCTGTATAAACATGGAAATACCTACACCGCCATCTATAAAAACATGAAAATATCTACAGATTCATCTGTATAAACTTGGAAAGATCTACACCTCCATCTGTATAAACATGGAAATATCTACGCTGCCATCTCTATACACATGGAAATATCTACACAGCCATCTGTATAAATATGAAAATATCTACACCGCTATCTCTGTAAACATGCGAAAACCTGCACCGTTATCTGTATAAACATGGAAAAATCTACACAGCTATCTGTATAAACATGGAAATATGTCCACAGATATCTGTATAAACATGGAAATATCTCCACCGCTATCTGTATAAACATGGAAATATCTACATCGCTATCTGTATAAACATGGAAATATCTCCACAGCTATCTCTATAAACATGGAAATATCTACACCGCTATCTTTACAAACATGGAAATATCTACACCGCTATCTGTATAAAGATGGAAATATCTACAACACTATCTGTGTATACATGGGAATGTCTTCACAGCTATCTGTGTAAACATGGAAATATGTACACCGCTATCTGTGTAAAGATGGAAATATCTACACCGCAATATGCGCAAATATGGAAATATGTACACCACTATCTGTATAAACAAGGAAATATCTACACTGCCATCTGTATAAACATGGAAATATCTTCACTGCCATCTCTAAACACATGGAAATACCTACACCGCTATGTGTATAAGCATGGAAATATCTACACCACTATCTTCATAAACATGGAAATATCTACACCGCTATCTGTGTAAACATGGAAATATGTACACCGCTATCTGTGAAAGATGAAAACATGTACACCGCAATCTTTGCAAATATCAAAATATCTACACCGCTATCTCTGTAAACATGGAAATATCTACCCCGTTATGAGGATAAACATGGAAATATCTACACCACTATCTCTATAAACATGGAAATATCTACACCACGATCTGTATAAACATGGAAACGTCTACACCGCTACCTGTATATACATGGAAATATCTACACCGCTATCTGTATAAACTTGGAAATATCTACTCTGCTATCTCTATAAATATTGAAATACCTACAACGCTATCTCTATAAACATGGAAATGCCTACACCGCTATCTTAATAAACTTGGAAATATCTACATGGCTATCTCTATAAACATGGAAATATCTACACCGCCATCTGTATAAACATGGAAATAACTACACAGTCATCTGTATAAACATGGAAATATCTACACTGCCATCTGTATAAACATGGAAATATCTACACCGCTATCTGTATAAACATGGAAATATCTACACAGCTATCTCTATAAACATGGAAATAGCTACACTGCTATCTGTATAAACATAGAAATAGTGACACCGCTATCTGTATAAACATGGAAATATCTACACAGCCATCTGTAAAAACATGAAGATATCTACACAGTCATCTGTATAAACTTGGAAATATCTACACCTCCATCTGTATAAACATGGAAATATCTAAACTGCCATCTGTATACACATGGAAATATCTACACAGCCATCTGTATAAACATGGAAATATGTACACTGCTATCTGTGTAAACATGGAAATATCTACACCGCTATCTTTATAAACTTGGAAATGTCTACACCGCCTTCTGTATAAACATGGATATATCTACACCGCTATCTGTATAAACATCGAAATACCAACACCGTTATCTGTATAAACATTGAAATATCTACACCGCTATCTGAATAAAGATCAAAATATCTAAAACGCTATCTGTGTAAACATGGAAATATCTACACAGCTATCTGTGTAAACATAGAAATATCTACACAGGTATCTCTGCAAAGATGGAAATATCTACACTGCTATCTCTGTAAACATGGAAATATCTACACCGCTATCTGTATAAACATGGAAATACGTACACCGCTATCTGTATAAACATGGAAATACCAAAACGGCTATTTGTATAAACATGGAAATATCTACAACGCTATCTGAATAAATACGGAAATATCCTCACCACTATCTGTATAAACATGGAAAAACCTACACCGCCATATCTATACACATGGAAATACCTACAGTGCCATCTCTATACTCATGGAAATATCTACACCGCTATCTCTATATACATAGAAATATCTACATTGCAATCTGTATAAACATGGAAATATCTACACCGCCATCTCTATAAACTTGGAAATATCTACATCACTATCTGAATAAACATGGAAATATCTACACCGTTATCTGTATAAACATGGAAATATCTACACCGCTATCTGTATAAACATGGAAATATCTACAACGCTATCTCTATAAACACGGAAATATGTACAACGCTATCTGTATAAACATGGAAATATCTACAACTCTATCTGTGTAAACATGGAAATATCTACACAGTTATCTTTGTAAATTTGCAAATATCTACACAGCTATCTGTGAAAAGATCGAAATATCTACAGCGCAATCTGTGCAAAGATGGAAATATCTACTCCGCTATCTCTGTAAACATGGAAATATCTACACTGCTGTCTGTATCAACATGGAAATATCTACACCGTTATCTTTATAAACATGGAAATATCTACACTGTTATCTCTATAAACATGGAAATATCTACACCGCCATCTGTATAAACATGGAAATATCTATCATGCCATCTGTATACACATAGAAATATCTACAACGCCATCTGTAGAAACGTGAAGTACCTACACCGCTGTCTCTATAAACATGGAAACACCTACACCGCCATCTCTATAAACATGGAAATATCTACACCGCAGTCTCTATAAACTTGGAAATATCTACACCACCAACTCTATAAACATGAAAAAATCTACACCACTATCTGTATAAACATCGAAATATCTACACTGTCGTCTGTATAAAGATGGAAATGTCTACACCGGGAGCAGAATAAACATGGAGATATCTACACCCCTATCTCTATAAACATGGAAATGTCTACACCACTATCTCTATAAACATGGAAATATCTTCACCACCATCTCCATAAACATGGAAATATCTACACCGCTATCTGTATAAACATGGAAATATGTACACTGCTAGCTATATAAACATGGTAATATCTACACCGCTATCTCTATAAATATTGAAATACCTACAACGTTATCTCAATAAACATGTAAATGCCTACACCGCTATTTTATAAACATGGATATATCTACATGTTTATCTCTATAAACATGGAAATATCTACACTGCCATCTGTATAAACATGGAAATACCTACACAGTCATCTGTATAAACATGGAAAAATCTACACCACTATCTGTATAAACATGGAAATATCTACACTGCCTTCTGTCTAAACATGCAAATATCTACACAGCCATCTGTATAAACATGGAAATATCTACACAGCCATCTCTATAAACATGGAAATATCTACACAGGTATCTGTATAAACATGGAAATATCCACACCGATATCTGTATAAATATGGAAATATCTACACCGCCATCTGTAAAAACATGGAAATATGTACACAGTCATCTGTAAAAACATGGAAATATCTACATCTCCCTGTGTATAAACATGGAAATATCTACATCTCCATCTGTATACACATGGAAATATCTACACAGCCATCTGTATAAACATGGAAATATCTAGACCGCTATCTCCATAAACATGGAAATAACTGCAGCGCAATCTGTATAAACATGGAAAGATCTGCACCGCTATCTGTATAAACATGGAAATATCTACACCTCTATCTTTAAAAATATGGAAATATCTACACTGCTCTCGCTATAAACATTGAAATATTTATACTGCTGGCAGTATAAACATGGAAATACCTACATGGCTATCTCTATAAACATGGAAATATCTACACTGCCATCTGTATAAACATGGAAATATCTACACAGTCAATTGCATAAAGATGGAAATATCTACAACACTATCTGTATAAATATGGAAATATCTACACCGCTATCTGTATAAACATGGAAAAATCTACACCGCTATCTGTATGAACATGGAAATACCTACCCCCCTATCTGTATAAACATGGAATTATCTACACCGCTATCTCTATAAAGATAGAAATATCTAAAACGCCATCTCTATAAACATGGAAATATCCACACCCCCATCAGCATAAACATGGAAATAACTACACCGCCATCTGTATAAACATGGAAATATCTACACCGCCATCTCTATAAACATAGAAACATCTACACTGTCATCTCCAGAAAGATGGAAATAACTACACAGAGATCTGCATAAACATGGAAATATCTACACCTCTACCTGTATAAACAAGGAATTATCTACATCACTATCTGTATAAACATGGAAATATCTACACTGCCATCTGTATAAACATGGAAATAACTACACAGCTGTCTCCATAAACATGGAAATACCAACACTGCTATCTGTATAAACATGGAAATATCTACACTGCCAACGGTATAAACATGGAAATATCTACACTGCCATCTGTATACACATGGAAATACCTACACTGCTATCTGTATAAGCATGGAAATATCTACACCACTTTCTCTATAAACATGGAAATACCTATACCGCAATCTGTATAAACATGGAAATATCTACACCGTTATCTGTGTAAACATGGAAATATCTACACCGCTATATGTATAAACATGTTAATATCTACACCGCAATCTTTATAAACATGGAAATATCTGCAACGCTATCTGTAAAAACATGGAAATATCTACAACAATGTCTGTGTAAACATGGAAATATCTACACAGCTATCTGTGTAAACATGGAAATATGTACACCGCAATCTGTGCAAATATCAAAATATCTACACCGCTATCTCTGTAAACATGGAAATATCTACCCCGTTATCTGTATAAACATGGAAATATCTAAACCGCTATCTGTATAAACATGGAAATATCTACACCGCTATCTGTATAAACATGGAAATATCTACACCGCTATCTGTAAAAATATGGAAATATCTACACCGTAATCGCTATAAACATGGAAATATCTAAACCGCTGGCAGTGTAAACATGGAAATATCTACATGGCTATCTCTATAAGCATGGAAATATCTACACTGCCATCTGTATAAACATGGAAATACCTACAAAGTCAATGGCATAAATATGGAAATATCTACACTATCTGTATAAATATGGAAATATCTACACCACTATCTGTATAAACATGGAAATATCTACACCGCTATCTTTATAAACATGGAAATATCTACACCGCTATCTGTATAAACATGGGAATACCTACAACAATATCTGTGTAAACATGGAAATATCTACACAGCTATCTGTTTAAACATGGAAATATGTACACCACTATATGTGTAAAGATGAAAGTATGTACACCGCAATCTGTGCAAATATCAAAATATCTACACCGCTATCTCTGTAAACATGGAAATGTCTACCCCGTTATCTGTATAAGCATGGAAATGTCTACACCACTAATTGTATAAACATGGAATCATCTACACCAGTATCTGTATAAACATGGAAATACCTACACTGCCATCTGTATAAACATGGAAATATCTACAGCGCTGTCTGTATAAACATGGAAATATCTACAACGCTATCTTTATAAACATGGAAATATCTACACAGCTATCTGTATAAACATGGGAATATCTACAACAATATCTGTGTAAACATGGAAATATCTACACAGCTGTCTGTGAAAACATGAAAATATGTACACCACTATCTGTGTAAGGATGAAAATATGTACACCGCAATCTGTGCAAATATCAAAATATCTACTACGCTATCTCTGTCAACATGGAAATATCTACCCCGTTATCTGTATAAACATCAAAATATCTACACCGCTATCTGCGTAAACATGAAAATATCTACACCTCGATCTGCATAAACACGGAAACGTCTACACCGCTATCTGAATAAACATGGAAATATCTACACTGCTATGTTTATAAACATGGAAATATCTACACCGCTATCTCTATAAATATTGGAATATCTACAACGCTATCTCTATAAACATGGAAATGCCTACACAGCTATCTGTAAAAACATGGAAATATCTACATGTCTATCTCTATAAACATGGAAATATCTACACCGCCATCTGTATAAACATGGAAATACCTACACAGTCATCTGTATAAACAAGGAAACACCTACACCACTATCTGTATAAACATGGAAATATCTTCACTGCCATCTGTATAAACATGGAAATATCTACACCGCTATCTGTATACACATGGAAATATCTACACAGCTATCTCTATATACATGGAAATACCTACACTGCTATCTGTATAAACTTAGAAATAGCGACACCGCTATCTGGATAAACATGGAAATACCTACACAGCCATCAGTGAAAACATGAAAATATCTACACGGTCATCTGTACAAACTAGGAAATATCTATAACTCCATCTGTGTAAACATGGAAATACCTACACTGCCATCTGTAAACACATGGAAATATCTACACAGCCATCTGTATAAATATGGAAATAACTACACCGCTATCTCTATAAGCATAGAAATACCTACACCGCAATCTGTATAAACATGGAAATAGCCACACCGCTATCTGTATAAACACGGAAATACCTACACTGCCATCTATAAAAACATGAAAATATCTACAGAGTCATCTGTATAAACATGGAAATATCTACACCTCCATCTGTATAAACATGGAAATATCTACACTGACATCTGTATACACATGGACATATCTACACAGCCATCTGTATAAACATGGAAATATCTACACCGCTATCTGTATAAACATGCAAAAACCTACACCGTTTTCTGTATAAACATGGAAATATATACACTGCCATCTGCATAAACATGGAAATATCTACACCGCTATCTGCATAAACATGGAAATATCTACACAGCTATCTCTATAAACATGGAAATACCTACACTGCTATCTGTATAAACATGGAAATAGCCTCACCGCTATCTGTATAAACATGGAAATACCTACACCGCCATCTATAAAAACATGAAAATATCTACAGATTCATCTGTATAAACTTGGAAAGATCTACACCTCCATCTGTATAAACATGGAAATATCTACGCTGCCATCTCTATACACATGGAAATATCTACACAGCCATCTGTATAAATATGAAAATATCTACACCGCTATCTCTGTAAACATGCGAAAACCTGCACCGTTATCTGTATAAACATGGAAAAATCTACACAGCTATCTGTATAAACATGGAAATATGTCCACAGATATCTGTATAAACATGGAAATATCTCCACCGCTATCTGTATAAACATGGAAATATCTACATCGCTATCTGTATAAACATGGAAATATCTCCACAGCTATCTCTATAAACATGGAAATATCTACACCGCTATCTTTACAAACATGGAAATATCTACACCGCTATCTGTATAAAGATGGAAATATCTACAACACTATCTGTGTATACATGGGAATGTCTTCACAGCTATCTGTGTAAACATGGAAATATGTACACCGCTATCTGTGTAAAGATGGAAATATCTACACCGCAATATGCGCAAATATGGAAATATGTACACCACTATCTGTATAAACAAGGAAATATCTACACTGCCATCTGTATAAACATGGAAATATCTTCACTGCCATCTCTAAACACATGGAAATACCTACACCGCTATGTGTATAAGCATGGAAATATCTACACCACTATCTTCATAAACATGGAAATATCTACACCGCTATCTGTGTAAACATGGAAATATGTACACCGCTATCTGTGAAAGATGAAAACATGTACACCGCAATCTTTGCAAATATCAAAATATCTACACCGCTATCTCTGTAAACATGGAAATATCTACCCCGTTATGAGGATAAACATGGAAATATCTACACCACTATCTCTATAAACATGGAAATATCTACACCACGATCTGTATAAACATGGAAACGTCTACACCGCTACCTGTATATACATGGAAATATCTACACCGCTATCTGTATAAACTTGGAAATATCTACTCTGCTATCTCTATAAATATTGAAATACCTACAACGCTATCTCTATAAACATGGAAATGCCTACACCGCTATCTTAATAAACTTGGAAATATCTACATGGCTATCTCTATAAACATGGAAATATCTACACCGCCATCTGTATAAACATGGAAATAACTACACAGTCATCTGTATAAACATGGAAATATCTACACTGCCATCTGTATAAACATGGAAATATCTACACCGCTATCTGTATAAACATGGAAATATCTACACAGCTATCTCTATAAACATGGAAATAGCTACACTGCTATCTGTATAAACATAGAAATAGTGACACCGCTATCTGTATAAACATGGAAATATCTACACAGCCATCTGTAAAAACATGAAGATATCTACACAGTCATCTGTATAAACTTGGAAATATCTACACCTCCATCTGTATAAACATGGAAATATCTAAACTGCCATCTGTATACACATGGAAATATCTACACAGCCATCTGTATAAACATGGAAATATGTACACTGCTATCTGTGTAAACATGGAAATATCTACACCGCTATCTTTATAAACTTGGAAATGTCTACACCGCCTTCTGTATAAACATGGATATATCTACACCGCTATCTGTATAAACATCGAAATACCAACACCGTTATCTGTATAAACATTGAAATATCTACACCGCTATCTGAATAAAGATCAAAATATCTAAAACGCTATCTGTGTAAACATGGAAATATCTACAAAGCTATCTGTGTAAACATAGAAATATCTACACAGGTATCTCTGCAAAGATGGAAATATCTACACTGCTATCTCTGTAAACATGGAAATATCTACACCGCTATCTGTATAAACATGGAAATACGTACACCGCTATCTGTATAAACATGGAAATACCAAAACGGCTATTTGTATAAACATGGAAATATCTACAACGCTATCTGAATAAATACGGAAATATCCTCACCACTATCTGTATAAACATGGAAAAACCTACACCGCCATATCTATACACATGGAAATACCTACAGTGCCATCTCTATACTCATGGAAATATCTACACCGCTATCTCTATATACATAGAAATATCTACATTGCAATCTGTATAAACATGGAAATATCTACACCGCCATCTCTATAAACTTGGAAATATCTACATCACTATCTGAATAAACATGGAAATATCTACACCGTTATCTGTATAAACATGGAAATATCTACACCGCTATCTGTATAAACATGGAAATATCTACAACGCTATCTCTATAAACACGGAAATATGTACAACGCTATCTGTATAAACATGGAAATATCTACAACTCTATCTGTGTAAACATGGAAATATCTACACAGTTATCTTTGTAAATTTGCAAATATCTACACAGCTATCTGTGAAAAGATCGAAATATCTACAGCGCAATCTGTGCAAAGATGGAAATATCTACTCCGCTATCTCTGTAAACATGGAAATATCTACACTGCTGTCTGTATCAACATGGAAATATCTACACCGTTATCTTTATAAACATGGAAATATCTACACTGTTATCTCTATAAACATGGAAATATCTACACCGCCATCTGTATAAACATGGAAATATCTATCATGCCATCTGTATACACATAGAAATATCTACAACGCCATCTGTAGAAACGTGAAGTACCTACACCGCTGTCTCTATAAACATGGAAACACCTACACCGCCATCTCTATAAACATGGAAATATCTACACCGCAGTCTCTATAAACTTGGAAATATCTACACCACCAACTCTATAAACATGAAAAAATCTACACCACTATCTGTATAAACATCGAAATATCTACACTGTCGTCTGTATAAAGATGGAAATGTCTACACCAGGAGCAGAATAAACATGGAGATATCTACACCCCTATCTCTATAAACATGGAAATGTCTACACCACTATCTCTATAAACATGGAAATATCTTCACCACCATCTCTATAAACATGGAAATATCTACACCGCTATCTGTATAAACATGGAAACATCTACATCGCTATCTATATAAACATGGAAATATCTACACCGCTATCTATATAAATATGGAAATATCTACTCCGCTATCTTTGTAAACATGGAAATAACTACACCGCTATCTGTACAAACATGGAAATATCTACACCTCTATTTCTATAAACCTGAAAATATCTACACCGACATCTGTATAAACATGGAAATACCTACAGAGTCATCTGTATAAACATGGAAATATCTACATCACTATCTGTATAAATATGGAAATATCTACACGGCCATCTGTATAAACATGGAAATACCTACACAGTCATCTCTATAAACATGGAAATATCTACACCGCTATTTGTATAAACATGGAAATATCTACACCGCTATCCCTATAAACATGGAAATATGAACACCGCTATCCGCATATACATGGAAATATCTTCACCGCTATCTGTATAAACATGGAAAGATCTATAGCGCTATCAGTATAAACATGGAAATACCTACACCGCTATCCTATAAACATGGAAATATCTAAACCGCTATCTCTATAAACATGGAAATATCTGCACCGCCATTCCATAAACTTGGAAATATCTACACCGCCATCTGTATACACATGGAAATATCCACACAGCGATCTGTATAAACATGGAAGTATCTAGATCGCTATATCTATAAACATGGAAATATCTACACCGCTAGCTGTATAAACGTGGAAATATCTACTTGGCTATCTTTAGAAACATGGAAATATCTACACCGCCAGCTGTATAAACATGGAAATATCTACACAGTCTATTGCATAAACATGAAATATCTACACCACTATCTGTATAAACATGGAAATATCTACACCGCTATCTTTATAAACATGGAAATACCTACACCGCTATCTCTACAAACGGGAATATCTACAACAATATCAGAGTAAACATGGAAATATTTACACAGGTATCTGTGTAAACATGGAAATATGTACACCACTATCTGTGTAAAGATGAAAATAAGTTCACCGTAATCCGTACAAATATCAAAATATCTACTACGCTATGTCTGTAAACATGGAAATATCTACCCCGTTATCTGTATAAACATGGAAATAACTACACCGCTATCTGTATAAACATGGAAATATCTACACCGCTATCTCTATAAATGTTGAAATATCTACAACGCTATTTCTATAAACATGGAAATGCCTACACAGCTATCTGTATAAACATGGAAATATCTACCTGGCTATCTCTATAAACATGGAAATATCTACACCGCCATCTGTATAAACATGGAAATATCTAGATCGTTCTCTCTATAAACATGAAAATATCTACACTGACATCTGTATAAACATGGAAATAACTACACTGCCATCTGTATAAATATGGAAATATCTACACAGCCATCTGTATAAACATGGAAATATCTACACAGCCATCTCTATAAACATGGAAATATCTACACTGCTATCTGTATAAACATGGAAATAGCCACACCGCTATCAGTGTAAACATGAAAATATCTACACCACCATCTGTAAAAACATGGAAATATCTACACAGCCATCTGTATAAACATGGAAATATCTACACCTCCATGTGTATAAACATGGAAATATCTACACTGCCATCTGTATACACATGGAAATATTTACACAGCCATCTGTATAAACATGGAAATATCTACACCGCTCTCTCTATAAACATGGAAATACCTACACCGCAATCTGTATAAACATGGAAATATCTACACCGCTATCTGTATAAACATGGAAATATCTACACCGCTATCTGTGCAAATATGGAAATAACTACACGGCTATTTCTATAAACATGGAAATGTCAACACCGCTAGCTGTATAAACATGGAAATATCTACATGGCTATCTCTATAAACATGGAAATATCTACACCGCTATCTGTATAAACATGGAAATACCTACACAGTCATCTGCATAAATATGGATATATCTACACCACTATCTGAATAAACATGGAAATACCTACGCTGCCATCTCTATAAACATGGAAATATCTACACAGCCATCTCTATAAACATGGAAATATCTACACCGCCATCTGTAAAACATGGAAATATCTACACTGCCATCTGTATACATATAGAAATACCTACACAGCCATCTGTATAAACATGGAAATACCTACACCGCCATCTGTATAAACATGGAAATATCTACACCGCTATCTGTATAAACATGGAAATATCTACAACACTATCTTTGTAAACATGGAAATATCTACACAGCTGTCTGTGTAAACATGGAAATATGAACTCCCCTATCTGTGTAAAGATGGAAATATCTACACCGCAATCTGTGCAAATACTGAAATATCTACAGCTCTATCTCTGTAAACATGGCAATACCTACTCCGCTATCTGTATAAACATGGAAATATCTACACCGCTATCTCTATAAATATCGAAATGTCTACACCACTATCTGTATAAACATGGAAGTATCTACACCGCAATCTGTATAAACATGGAAATATCTACTCAGTCATCTGCATAAACATGGAAATATCTACACCTCCATCTGTATAAACATGGAAATATCAACACCGCCATCTGTATAAACATGGAAATACCTACACAGTCATCTGCATAAACATGGAAATATCTACACCGCTGTCTGTATAAACATGGAAATGCCTACACTGCCATCTGTATAAACATGGAAATATCTACACAAGCATCTCTATGAACACGGAAATACCTCCACTGCTATCTGTATAAACATGGAAGTAGCCACACCGCTGTCTGTATAAACAATGAAATATTTACACTGCCATGTGTAAAAATATGAAAATACACAGTCATCTGTATAAACATGGAAATATCTACACCTCCATCTGTATAAACATGGAAATATCTACACTGCCATCAGTATACATATGGAAATATCTACACAGCCATCTGTATAAACATGGAAATATCTACACCGCTATCTCTATAAACATGGAAATACCTACACCGCAAAGTTTATAAACATGGAAATATCTACACCGCTATCTGTATAAAGATGGAAATATCTACACTGCTTTCTTCATAAACTTTGAAATATCTACACCGCCATCTGTATAAACATGGATGTATATCCACCGCTATCTATATAAACATGGAAATACCTCCACCGCTATCGGTATAAACAGGGAAATATCTACAACATTATCTGTATAAACATGGACATATCTACACGGCTATTTCTATAAACACGGAAATACCTACACCACAATCTGTATAAACATGGAAATATCTACACCGCTATCTGTATAAACACGGAAATATATACACTGCAATCTGTATAAATATGGAAATATCTACACTTCTATCTCTATAAACATTGAAATGTCTACAACGCTATCTGTATAAACATGGAAATATCTACACCGCAATCTTTATGAACATGAAAATATCTATGCCGATATATAGAAACATGGAAATATCTACACCGATATCTGTATAAATATGGAAATATCTACACCGCTATCATGGAAATATCTACACTGCCATCTGTATAAACATAGAAATATCTACACAACCCTCTGTATAAATATGGAGATAACTGCATAGGCATCTGTATAAACATGGAAATATCTGCACCACTATCTGTATAAACATGGAAATACCTACACTGCTGTCTCTATAAACATGGAAATATGTACACCGCTATGTGTATAAACATGGAAATATCTCCACTGCTGTCTGTATAAACATGGAAATATCTCCACCGTTATCTGTATAAACATAGAAATATCTACAGCTCCATCTCTATAAACATTGAAATATCTACTATGCAATCTGTAAAAACAGAAATATCTACACAGTCATCTGAATAAACATGGAAATATCTACACCACCATCTGTATAAACATGGAAATACCTTCAATATCATCTGTATACACATGGAAATATCTACACCACTATCTGTATAAACATGGTAATATCTACACCACCATCTATATAAACATGGAAATATCTACACCACCATGTGTATAAACATGGAAATATCTTCAACGCCATCTATAGAAAGATGGAAATATCTACACCGCAATCTGTGAAAACATGGAAATATCTACACCAATATCTGTAAAAACATGGAAATATCTACACCGCTATCTGTATAAACATGGAAATATCTACACTGCGGTCTGCATAAACATGGATATATCTACACCGCTATCTCTATAAACATGGAAATATCTGCACTGCCATCTGTAAAAACATGGAAATACCTATACAGTCATCTGTATAAACATGGAAATATCTACACCGCGATCTGTATAAACATGGAAATATTTACACCGCTATCTGTATAATCATGGAAATTTCTACACCGTTATGTGTATAAATATGGAAATTTCTACACCGCTATCTCTATAAACATGGAAATATCTACACCGCCATCTGTATAAACATGGAAATACCTTTATAGACATCTGTGTAAACATGGAAATATCTACACCACCATCTGTATAAACATGGAAATATCTACAATGCCATCTGTATACACATGGAAATACCTACACGGCAATCTGTGTATAGATGGAAACATCAACACCGCCATCTGTACAAACTTGGAAATATCTACACTGCTATCTCTATAAACTGGGAAATATCTACACTGCGGTCTGCATAAACATGGATATATCTACACCGGTATCTGTATAAACATGGAAATATCTACACCACGATCTGTATAAACATGGAAATAACTACACCGCTAATTGTATAAACAAGGAAATATCTACACCGTGATCTGTATAAACATGGAAATATTAACACCGCTATCTGTATAATCATGGAAATTTCTACACCGTTATCTGTATAAATATGGAAATATCTACACCGCTATCTCTATAAACATGGAAATATCTACAACGCCATCTATATAAACATGTTATTATCTACACCGCTATGTCTATAAACATGGAAATACCTACACCACTATCTCTATAAACATGGAAATATCTACACCGCTATATGTATAAACATGGAAATATCTATACCGCGATCTGTATAAACATGGAAATATCTACACCGCGATCTGTATAAACATGGAAATATCTACACCGCTATCTGTATAAACATGGAAATATCTACACAGCTATCTCTATAAACATTGAAATATATTCACGGCCATCTGTATAAACAGGGAAATACCTACAAAGTCATCTGTATAAACATGGAAATATCTACACAGCCATCTGTATAAACCTGGATATATCTACACCGGTATCTGTATAAATATGGAAATATCTATACCTCGATCTGTATAAACATGGAAATAACTACACCGCTAATTGTATAAACAAGGAAATATCTACACCGTGATCTGTATAAACATGGAAATATTTACACCGCTATCTGTTTAATCATGGAAATTTCTACACCGTTATCTGTATAAATATGGAAATATCTACACCGCTATCTCTATAAACATGGAAATGTCTAAACCGCCATCTGTATAAACATGGAAATACCTATATAGACATCTGTGTAAACATGGAAATATCTACACCACCATCTGTATAAACATGGAAATATCTACAATGCCATCCGTACACACATGGAAATACCTACACGGCAATCTGTGTATAGATGGAAACGTCAACACCGCCATCTCCACAAACTTGGAAATATCTACACTGCTATCTCTATAAACATGGAAATATCTACACTGCGGTCTGTATAAACATGGAAATATCTACACCGGTATCTGTATAAACATGGAAATATCTACACCACGATCTGTATAAACATGGAAATATCTACACCACGATCTGTATAAACATGGAAATATCTGCACCGCTATCTCTATAGACATGGAAATATCTACAAAGCCATCTGTATAAACATGGAAATACCTACACAGTCATGTGTAGGAACCTGGAAATATCTACACTGCCATCTGTATAAACATAGAAATATCTACACAGCCCTCTGTATAAATATGGTGATAACAGCATAGGCATCTGTATAAACATGGAAATATCTGCACCGCTATCTGTATAAACATGGAAATGCCTACACTGCTGTCTCTATAAACATGGCAATATGTGCACCGCTATGTGTATAAACATGGAAATATCTCCACTGCTGTCTGTATAAACACGGAAATATCTCCACCGCTATCTGTATAAACATAGAAATATCTACAGCGCCATCTCTATGAACATTGAAATATCTACACTGCAATCTGTAAAAACATAGAAATATCTACACAGTCATCTGAATAAACATGGAAATATCTACACCACCATCAGTATAAACATGGAAATACCTTCAATATCATCTGTATACACATGGAAATATCTACAAGACATATGTATAAATATGGAAATATCTACACAGCCATCTGTATAAACATGGATATATCTACACTGCCATCTGTAGAAAGATGGAAATATCTACACCGCTATCTCTACAAATATGTAAATATCTACACCGCCATCTCTATAAACATGAAAATATCTACACTGCCATCTCCATAAAGATGGAAGTATCTACTCCGCCATGTGTATAAACACGGAAATATCTACACCACCATCTGTGAAAACATGGAAATATCTACACCGCTATCTGTATAAACATGGAAATATCTACACTGCCATCTGCATGTCCATGGAAATATCTACGCCGCCATCTGTATAAACATGGAAATATCTACTCGGCCATCTGTGTAGAGATGGAAATATCAACACCGCCATCTGTACAAACATGGAAATATCTACACCGCTATCTCTATAAACATGGAAATATCTGCACTGCCATCTGTAAAAACATGGAAATACCTATACAGTCATCTGTATAAACATGGAAATATCTACAATGCCATCTGTATACACATGGAAATATCTACACAGCCATCTGTATAAACATGTAAATATTTACGCTGCTGTCTCTATAAACATGGAAATATCTTCACCGCCATCTCTATAAACATGAAAATATCTACACTGCCATCTCCATAAACATGGAACTAACTACTCCGCCATCTGTATAAACATGGAAACATCTACCCCGCCATCATGTGAATAAGGAAATATCTACAATGCCATCTGTATTAAGATATAAATATCTGCACCGCGAGCTGCATAAACATGGAAATATCTACAACGCCATCTATATAAACATGGAAATATCTACACCGCTATGTCTATAAACATGGAAATACCTACACCGCTATCTCTATAAACATGGAAATATCTACACCGCTATCTGTATAAACATGGAAATACCTACACCGCTATCTGTATAAACATGGAAATATCTATACCGCGATCTGTATAAACATGGAAATATCTACACCGCGATCTGTATAAACATGGAAATATCTACACCGCTATCTGTATAAACATGGAAATATCTACACAGCTATCTCTATAAACATTGAAATATCTACACGGCCATCTGTATAAACATGGAAATACCTTCAAAGTCATCTGTATAAACATGGAAATATCTACACAGCCATCTGTATAAACATGGATATATCTACACCGGTATCTGTATAAACATGGAAATATCTACACCGCGATCTGTATAAACATGGAAATAACTACACCGCTAATTGTATAGACAAGGAAATATCTACACCGTGATCTGTATAAACATGGAAATATTTACACCGCTATCTGTATAATCATGGAAATTTCTACACGGTTATCTGTAAATATGGAAATATCTACACCGCTATCTCTATGAACATGGAAATATCTACACCGCCATCTGTATAAACATGGAAATACCTATATAGACATCTGTGTAAACATGGAAATATCAACACCACCATCTGTATAAACATGGAAATATCTACAATGCCATCTGTATACACATGGAGATACCTACACGGCAATCTGTGTATAGATGGAAACATCAACACCGCCATCTGTACAAACTTGGAAATATCTACACTGCTATCTCTTTAAACAAGGAAATATCTACACTGCGGTCCGTATAAACATGGAAATATCTACACCGGTATCTGTATAAACATGGAAATATCTACACTGCCATCTGCATGTCCATGGAAATATCTACGCCGCCATCTGTATAAACATGGAAATATCTACACGGCCATCTGTGTATAGATGGAAATATCAACACCGCCATCTGTACAAACATGGAAATATCTACACCGCTATCTCTATAAACATGGAAATATCTGCACTGCCATCTGTAAAAACATGGAAATACCTATACAGTCATCTGTATAAACATGGAAATATCTACAATGCCATCTGTATACACATGGAAATATCTACATCACGATCTGTATAAACATGGAAATATCTGCACCGCTATCTCTATAGATGTGGAAATATCTACAAAGCCATCTGTATAAACATGGAAATACCTACACAGTCATGTGTAGGAACATGGAAATATCTACACTGCCCTCTGTATAAACATAGAAATATCTACACAGCCCTCTGTATAAATATGGAGATAACTGCATAGGCATCTGTATAAACATGGAAATATCTGCACCGCTATCTGTATAAACATGGAAATACCTACACTGCTGTCTCTATAAACATGGCAATATGTGCACCGCTATGTGTATAAACATGGAAATATCTCCACTGCTGTCTGTATAAACATGGAAATATCTCCACCGCTTTCAGTATAAACATAGAAATATCTACAGCGCCATCTCTATGAACATTGAAATATCTACACTGCAATCTGTAAAAACATAGAAATATCTACACAGTCTTCTGAATAAACATGGAAATATCTACACCACCATCTGTATAAACATGGAAATACCTTCAATATCAACAGTATACACATGGAAATATCTACAAGACATATGTATAAATATGGAAATATCTACACCGCCATCTGTATAAACATGGAAATAACTACACTGCCATCTGTAGAAAGATGGAAATATCTACACCGCTATCTCTACAAATATGGAAATATCTCCACCGCCATCTCTATAAACATGAAAATATCTACACTGCCATCTCCATAAAGATGGAAGTATCTACTCCGCCATGTGTATAAACACGGAAATATCTACACCACCATCTGTGAAAACATGGAAATATCTACACCGCTATCTGTATAAACATGGAAATATCTACACTGCCATCTGCATGTCCATGGAAATATCTACACCGCCATCTGTATAAACATGGAAATATCTACACGGCCATCTGTGTATAGATGGAAATATCAACACCGCCATCTGTACAAACATGGAAATATCTACACCGCTATATCTATAAACATGGAAATATCTGCACTGCCATCTGTAAAAACATGGAAATAACTATACAGTCATCTCTATACACATGGAAATCTCTACAATGCCATCTGTATACACATGGAAATATCTACACAGCCATCTGTATAAACATGTAAATATTTACGCTGCTATCTCTATAAACATGGAAATATCTTCACCGCCATCTCTATAAACATGAAAATATCTACACTGCCATCTCCATAAACATGGAACTAACTACACCGCCATCTGTATAAACATGGAAACATCTACACCGCCATCATGTGAATAAGGAAATATCTACAATGCCATCTGTATAAAGATATAAATATCTGCACCGCGAGCTGCATAAACATGGAAATATCTACATCGCTATCTGTATAAACTTGGAAATACCAACACCGCTATCGGTATAAACATGGAAATATCTACAACGCCAACTATAATAACATGGAAATATCTACACCGCTATGTCTATAAACATGGAAATACCTACACCGCTATCTCTATAAACATGGAAATATCTACACCGCTATCTGTATAAACATGGAAATATCTACACCGCTATCTGTATAAACATGGAAATATCTATACCGCGATCTGTATAAACATGGAAATATCTACACCACGATCTGTATAAACATGGAAATATCTGCACCGCTATCTCTATAGACATGGAAATATCTACAAAGCCATCTGTATAAACATGGAAATACCTACACAGTCATGTGTAGGAACATGGAAATATCTACACTGCCCTCTGTATAAACATAGAAATATCTACACAGCCCTCTGTATAAATATGGAGATAACTGCATAGGCATCTGTATAAACATGGAAATATCTGCACCGCTATCTGTATAAACATGGAAATACCTACAATGCTGTCTCTATAAACATGGCAATATGTGCACCGCTATGTGTATAAACATGGAAATATCTCCACAGCTGTCTGTATAAACATGGAAATATCTCCACCGCTTTCTGTATAAACATAGAAATATCTACAGCGCCATCTCTATGAACATTGAAATATCTACACTGCAATCTGTAAAAACATAGAAATATCTACACAGTCATCTGAATAAACATGGAAATATCTACACCACCATGTGAATAAACATGGAAATACCTTTAATATCATCTGTATACACATGGAAATATCTACAAGACATATGTATAAATATGGAAATATCTACACCACCATCTGTATAAACATGGAAATATCTACACTGCCATCTGTAGAAAGATGGAAATATCTACACCGCTATCTCTACAAATATGTAAATATCTACACCGCCATCTCTATAAACATGAAAATATCTACACTGCCATCTCCATAAAGATGGAAGTATCTACTCCGCCATGTGTATAAACACGGAAATATCTACACCACCATCTGTGAAAACATGGAAATATCTACACCGCTATCTGTATAAACATGGAAATATCTACACTGCCATCTGCATGTCCATGGAAATATCTACGCCGCCATCTGTATAAACATGGAAATATCTACACGGCCATCTGTGTATAGATGGAAATATCAACACCGCCATCTGTACAAACATGGAAATATCTACACCGCTATCTCTATAAACATGGAAATATCTGCACTGCCATCTGTAAAAACATGGAAATACCTATACAGTCATCTGTATAAACATGGAAATATCTACAATGCCATCTGTATACACATGGAAATATCTACATCACGATCTGTATAAACATGGAAATATCTGCACCGCTATCTCTATAGATATGGAAATATCTACAAAGCCATCTGTATAAACATGGAAATACCTACACAGTCATGTGTAGGAACATGGAAATATCTACACTGCCCTCTGTATAAACATAGAAATATCTACACAGCCCTCTGTATAAATATGGAGATAACTGCATAGGCATCTGTATAAACATGGAAATATCTGCACCGCTATCTGTATAAACATGGAAATACCTACACTGCTGTCTCTATAAACATGGCAATATGTGCACCGCTATGTGTATAAACATGGAAATATCTCCACTGCTGTCTGTATAAACATGGAAATATCTCCACCGCTTTCAGTATAAACATAGAAATATCTACAGCGCCATCTCTATGAACATTGAAATATCTACACTGCAATCTGTAAAAACATAGAAATATCTACACAGTCATCTGAATAAACATGGAAATATCTACACCACCATCTGTATAAACATGGAAATACCTTCAATATCATCAGTATACACATGGAAATATCTACAAGACATATGTATAAATATGGAAATATCTACACCGCCATCTGTATAAACATGGAAATATCTACACTGCCATCTGTAGAAAGATGGAAATATCTACACCGCTATCTCTACAAATATGGAAATATCTCCACCGCCATCTCTATAAACATGAAAATATCTACACTGCCATCTCCATAAAGATGGAAGTATCTACTCCGCCATGTGTATAAACACGGAAATATCTACACCACCATCTGTGAAAACTTGGAAATATCTACACCGCTATCTGTATAAACATGGAAATATCTACACTGCCATCTGCATGTCCATGGAAATATCTACATCGCCATCTGTATAAACATGGAAATATCTACACGGCCATCTGTGTATAGATGGAAATATCAACACCGCCATCTGTACAAACATGGAAATATCTACACCGCTATATCTATAAACATGGAAATATCTGCACTGCCATCTGTAAAAACATGGAAATAACTATACAGTCATCTCTATACACATGGAAATCTCTACAATGCCATCTGTATACACATGGAAATATCTACACAGCCATCTGTATAAACATGTAAATATTTACGCTGCTATCTCTATAAACATGGAAATATCTTCACCGCCATCTCTATAAACATGAAAATATCTACAGTGCCATCTCCATAAACATGGAACTAACTACACCGCCATCTGTATAAACATGGAAACATCTACACCGCCATCATGTGAATAAGGAAATATCTACAATGCCATCTGTATAAAGATACAAATATCTGCACCGCGAGCTGCATAAACATGGAAATATCTACATCGCTATCTGTATAAACTTGGAAATACCAACACCGCTATCGGTATAAACATGGAAATATCTACAACGCCAACTATAATAACATGGAAATATCTACACCGCTATGTCTATAAACATGGAAATACCTACACCGCTATCTCTATAAACATGGAAATATCTACACCGCTATCTGTTTAAACATGGAAATATCTACACCGCTATCTGTATAAACATGGAAATATCTATACCGCGATCTGTATAAACATGGAAATATCTACACCGCGATCTGTATAAACATGGAAATATCTACACCGCTATCTGTATAAACATGGAAATATCTACACCGCTATCTCTATAAACATTGAAATATCTACACGGCCATCTGTATAAACATGGAAATACCTACAAAGTCATCTGTATAAACATGGAAATATCTACACAGCCATCTGTATAAACATGGATATATCTACACCGGTATCTGTATAAACATGGAAATATCTACACCACGATCTGTATAAACATGGAAATATCTACACCACGATCTGTATAAACATGGAAATAACTACACCGCTAATTGTATAAACAAGGAAATATCTACACCGTGATCTGTATAAACATGGAAATATTTACACCGCTATCTGTGTAATCATGGAAATTTCTACACCGTTATCTGTATAAATGTGGAAATATCTACACCGCTATCTCTATGAACATGGAAATATCTACACCGCCATCTGTATAAACATGGAAATACCTATATAGACATCTGTGTAAACATGGAAATATCTACACCACCATCTGTATAAACATGGAAATATCTACAATGCCATCTGTATACACATGGAAATACCTACACGGCAATCTGTGTATAGATGGAAACATGAACACCGCCATCTGTACAAACTTGGAAATATCTACACTGCTATCTCTATAAACATGGAAATATCTACACTGCGTCTGTATAAACATGGAAATATCTACACCGGTATCTGTATAAATATGGAAATATCTACACCACGATCTGTATAAACATGGAAATATCTACACCACGATCTGTATAAACATGGAAATATCTGCACCGCTATCTCTATAGACATGGAAATATCTACAAAGCTATCTGTATAAACATGGAAATACCTACACAGTCATTTGTAGGAACATGGAAATATCTAAACTGCCCTCTGTATAAACATAGAAATATCTACACAGACCTCTGTATAAATATGGAGATAACTGCATAGGCATCTGTATAAACATGGAAATATCTGCACCGCTATCTGTATAAACATGGAAATACCTACACTGCTGTCTCTATAAACATGGCAATATGTGCACCGCTATGTGTATAAACATGGAAATATCTCCACTGCTGTCTGTATAAACATGGAAATATCTCCACCGCTTTCTGTATAAACATAGAAATATCTACAGCGCCATCTCTATGAACATTGAAATATCTACACTGCAATCTGTAAAAACATAGAAATATCTACACAGTCATCTGAATAAACATGGAAATATCTACACCACCATCTGTATAAACATGGAAATACCTTCAATATCATCTGTATACACATGGAAATATCTACAAGACATATGTATAAATATGGAAATATCTACACCGCCATCTGTATAAACATGGAAATATCTACACTGCCATCTGTAGAAAGATGGAAAATCTACAGCGCTATCTCTACACATATGTAAATATCTACACCGCCATCTCTATAAACATGAAAATATCTACACTGCCATCTCCATAAAGATGGAAGTATCTACTCCGCCATGTGTATAAACACGGAAATATCTACACCACCATCTGTGAAAACATGGAAATATCTACACCGCTATCTGTATAAACATGGAAATATCTACACTGCCATCTGCATGTCCATGGAAATATCTACACCGCCATCTGTATAAACATGGAGATATCTACACGGCCATCTGTGTATAGATGGAAATATCAACACCGCCATCTGTACAAACATGGAAATATCTACACCGCTATCTCTGTAAACATGGAAATATCTGCACTGCCATCTGTAAAAACATGGAAATAACTATACAGTCATCTGTATAAACATGGAAATATCTACAATGCCATCTGTATACACATGGAAATATCTACACAGCCATCTGTATAAACATGTAAATATTTACGCTGCTATCTCTATAAACATGGAAATATCTTCACCGCCATCTATATAAACATGAAAATATCTACACTGCCATCTCCATAAACATGGAACTAACTACACCGCCATCTGTATAAACATGGAAACATCTACACCGCCATCATGTGAATAAGGAAATATCTACAATGCCATCTGTATAAAGATATAAATATCTGCACCGCGAGCTGCATAAACATGGAAATATCTACATCGCTATCTGTATAAACGTGGAAATACCAACACCGCTATCGGTATAAACATGGAAATATCTACAACGCCATCTATATAAACATGGAAATATCTACACCGCTATGTCTATAAACATGGAAATACCTACACCGCTATCTCTATAAACATGGAAATATCTACACCGCTATCTGTATAAACATGGAAATATCTACACCGCTATCTGTATAAACATGGAAATATCTATACCGCGATCTGTATAAACATGGAAATATCTACACCGCGATCTGTATAAACATGGAAATATCTACACCGCGATCTGTATAAACATGGAAATATCTACACAGCTATCTCTATAAACATTGAAATATCTACACGGCCATCTGTATAAACATGGAAATACCTACAAAGTCATCTGTATAAACATGGAAATATCTACACAGCCATCTGTATAAACATGGATATATCTACACCGGTATCTGTATAAACATGGAAATATCTACACCAAGATCTGTATAAACATGGAAATAACTACACCGCTAATTGTATAAACAAGGAAATATCTACACCGTGATATGTATAAACATGGAAATATTTACACCGCTATCTGTATAATCATGGAAATTTCTACACCGTTATCTGTATAAATGTGGAAATATCTACACCGCTATCTCTATAAACATGGAAATATCTACACCGCCATCTGTATAAACATGGAAATACCTATATAGACATCTGTGTAAACATGGAAATATCTACACCACCATCTGTATAAACATGGCAATATCTTCAATGCCATCTGTATACACATGGAAATACATACACGGCAATCTGTGTATAGATGGAAACATCAACACCGCCATCTGTACAAACTTGGAAATATCTACACTGCTATCTCTATAAACATGGAAATATCTACACTGCGGTCTGTAGAAACATGGAAATATCTACACCGGTATCTGTATAAACATGGAAATATCTACACCACAATCTGTATAAACATGGAAATATCTACACCACGATCTGTATAAACATGGAAATATCTGCACCGCTATCTCTATAGACATGGAAATATCTAAAAATCCATCTGTATAAACATGGAAATACCTACACAGTCATATGTAGGAACATGGAAATATCTACACTGCCATCTGTATAAACATAGAAATATCTACACAGCCCTCTGTATAAATATGGAGATAACTGCATAGGCATCTGTATAAACATGGAAATATCTGCACCGCTATCTAAATAAACATGGAAATACCTACACTGCTGTCTCTATAAACATGGCAATATGTGCACCGCTATGTGTATAAACATGGAAATATCTCCACTGCTGTCTGTATAAACATGGAAATATCTCCACCGATTTCTGTATAAACATAGAAATATCTACAGCGCCATCTCTATGAACATTGAAATATCTACACTGCAATCTGTAAAAACATAGATATATCTACACAGTCATCTGAATAAACACGGAAATATCTACACTACCATCTGTATAAAGATGGAAATACCTTCAATATCATCTGTATACACATGGAAATATCTACAAGACATATGTATAAATATGGAAATATCTACACCGCCATCTGTATAAACATGGAAATATCTACACTGCCATCTGTAGAAAGATGGAAATACCTCCACCGCTATCTCTACAAATATGTAAATATCTACACCGCCATCTCTATAAACATGAAAATATCTACACTGCCATCTCCATAAAGATGGAAGTATCTACTCCGCCATGTGTATAAACACGGAAATACCTACACCACCATCTGTGAAAACATGGAAATATCTACACCGCTATCTGTATAAACATGGAAATATCTGCACTGCCATCTGTAAAAACATGGAAATACCTATACAGTCATCTGTATAAACATGGAAATATCTACAAAGCCATCTGTATACACATGGAAATATCTACACAGCCATCTGTATAAACATGTAAATATTTACGCTGCTATCTCTATAAACATGGAAATACCTTCACCGCCATCTCTATAAACATGAAAATATCTACACTGCCATCTCCATAAACATGGAACTAACTAATCCGCCATCTGTATAAACATGGAAACATCTACCCCGCCAACATGTGAATAAGGAAATATCTACAATGCCATCTGTATAAAGATATAAATATCTGCACCACGAGCTGCATAAACATGGAAATATCTACATCGCTATCTGTATAAACGTGGAAATACCAACACCGCTATCGGTATAAACATGGAAATATCTACAACGTCATCTACATAAACATGGAAATATCTACACCGCTATGTCTATAAACATGGAAATACCAACACCGCTATCTCTATAAACATGGAAATATCTACACCGCTGTCTGTATAAACATGGAAATATCTACACCGCTATCTGTATTTACATGGAAATATCTATACCGCGATCCGTATAAACATGGAAATATCTACACCGTGATCTGTATAAACATGGAAATATCTACACCGCTACCTGTATAAACATGGAAATATCTACACAGCTATCTCTATAAACATTGAAATATCTACACGTCCATCTTTTTAAAATGGAAATACCTACAAAGTCATCTGTATAAACATGGAAATATCTACACAGCCATCTGTATAAACATGGATATATCTACACAGCCATCTGTATATACATGGAAATATCTACACCACTATCTGTATAAACATGGAAATAACTACACCACTAATTGTATAAACAAGGAAATATCTACACCGTGATCTGTATAAACATGGAAATATTTACACCGCTATCTGTATAATCATGGAAATTTCTACACCGTTATCTGTATAAATATGGAAATATCTACACCGCTATCTCTATAAACATGGAAATATCTACACCATCATCTGTATAAACATGGAAATATCTACAATGCCATCTGTATACACATGGAAATACCTACACGGCAATCTGTGTATAGATGGAAACATCAACACCGCCATCTGTACAAACTTGGAAATATCTACACTGCTATCTCTATAAACATGGAAATATCTACACTGCGGTCTGTATAAACATGGAAATATCTACACCGGTATCTGTATAAACATGGAAATATCTACACTATGATCTGTATAAACATGGAAATATCTACACCACGATCTGTATAAACATGGAAATATCTGCACCGCTATCTCTATAGACATGGAAATATCTACAAAGCCATCTGTATAAACATGGAAATACCTACACAGTCATGTGTAGGAACATGGAAATATCTACACTGCCATCTGTATAAACATAGAAATATCTACACAGCCCTCTGTATAAATATGGAGATAACTGCATAGGCATCTGTACAAACATGGAAATATCTGCACCGCTATCTGTATAAACATGGAAATACCTACACTGCTGTCTCTATAAACACGGCAATATGTGCACCGCTATGTGTATAAACATGGAAATATCTCCACTTCTGTCTGTATAAACATGGAAATACCTCCACCGCTTTCTGTATAAACATAGAAATATCTACAGCGCCATCTCTATGAACATTGAAATATCTACACTGCAATCTGTAAAAACATAGAAATATCTACACAGTCATCTGAATAAACATGGAAATATCTACACCACCATCTGTATAAACATGGAAATACCTTCAATATCATCTGTATACACATGGAAATATCTACAAGACATATGTATAAATATGGAAATATCTACACCGCCATCTGTATAAACATGGAAATATCTACACTGCCATCTGTAGAAAGATGGAAATATCTACACCGCTATCTCCACAGATATGTAAATATCTACACCGCCGTCTCTATAAACATGAAAATATCTACACTGCCATCTCCATAAAGATGGAAGTATCTACTCCGCCATGTGTATAAACACGGAAATATCTACACCACCATCTGTGAAAACATGGAAATATCTACACCGCTATCTGTATAAACATGGAAATATCTACACCGCCATCTGCATGTCCATGGAAATATCTACGCCGCCATCTGTATAAACATGGAAATATCTACACGGCCATCTGTGTATAGATGGAAATATCAACACCGCCATCTGTACAAACATGGAAATATCTACACCGCTATCTCTATAAACATGGAAATATCTGCACTGCCATCTGTAAAAACATGGAAATACCTATACAGTCATCTGTATAAACATGGAAATATCTACAATGCCATCTGTATACACATGGAAATATCTACAAAGCCATCTGTATAAACATGTAAATATTTACGCTGCTATCTCTATAAACATGGAAATATCTTCACCGCCATCTCTATAAACATGAAAATATCTACACTGCCATCTCCATAAACATGGAAGTAACTACTCCGCCATCTGTATGAACATGGAAACTTCTACCCCGCCATCATGTGTATAAGGAAATATCTACAATACCATCTGTATAAAGATATAAATATCTGCACCGCGAGCTGCATAAACATGGAAATATCTGCATCGCTATCTGTATAAACGTGGAAATACCAACACCGCTATCGGTATAAACATGGAAATATCTACAACGCCATCTACATAAACATGGAAATATCTACACCGCTATGTCTATAAACATGGAAATACCTACACCGCTATCTCTATAAACATGGAAATATCTACACCGCTATCTGTATAAACATGGAAATATCTACACCGCTATCTGTATAAACATGGAAATATCTATACCGCGATGTGTATAAACATGGAAATATCTAAAAGCGATCTGTATAAACATGGAAATATCTACACCGCTATCTGTATAAACATGGAAATATCTACACAGCTATCTCTTTAAACATTGAAATATCTACACGGCCATCTGTATAAACATGGAAATACCTACAAAGTCATCTGTATAAACATGGAAATATCTACAGAGCCATCTGTATAAACATGGATATATCTACACAGCCATCTGTATATACATGGAAATATCTACACCACTATCTGTACAAAAATGGAAATATCTACACCGCTAATTGTATAAACAAGGAAATATCTACACCGTGATCTGTATAAACATGGAAATATTTACACCGCTATCTGTATAATCATGGAAATTTCTACACCGTTATCTGTATAAATATGGAAATATCTACACCGCTATCTCTATAAACACGGAAATATCTACACCGCCATCTGTATAAACATGGAAATACCTATATAGACATCTGTGTAAACATGGAAATATCTACACCACCATCTGAATAAACATGGAAATATCTACAATGCCATTTGTATACACATGGAAATACCTGCACGGCAATCTGTGTATAGATGGAAACATCAACACCGCCATCTCTACAAACTTGGAAATATCTAAACTGCTATCTCTATAAACATGGAAATTTCTACACCGGTATCTGTATAAACATGGAAATATCTACACCACGATCTGTATAAACATGGAAATATCTACACCACGATCTGTATAAACATGGAAATATCTACACCAGGATCTGTATAAACATGGAAATATCTGCACCGCTATCTCTATAGACATGGAAATATCTACAAAGCCATCTGTAGAAACATGGAAATACCTACACAGTCATGTGTAGGAACATGGAAATATCTACACTGCCATCTGTATAAACATAGAAATATCTACACAGCCCTCTGTATAAATATGGAGATAACTGCATAGGCATCTGTATAAACATGGAAATATCTGCACCGCTATCTGTATAAACATGGAAATACCTACACTGCTGTCTCTATAAACATGGCAATATGTGCACCGCTATGTGTATAAACATGGAAATATCTCCACTGCTGTCTGTATAAACATGGAAATAACTCCACCGCTTTCTGTATAAACATAGAAATATCTACAGCGCCATCTCTATGAACATTGAAATATCTACACTGCAATCTGTAAAAACATAGAAATATCTACACAGTCATCTGAATAAACATGGAAATATCTACACCACCATCTGTATAAACATGGAAATACCTTCAATATCATCTGTATACACATGGAAATATCTACAAGACATCTGTATAAATATGGAAATATCTACTCCGCTATCTGTAAAAACATGGAAATATCTACACTGCCATCTGTAGAAACATGGAAATATCTACACAGCTATCTCTATAAATATGGAAATATCTACAACGCCATCTCTATAAACATGAAAATATCTACACTGCCATTTCCATAAAGATGGAAGTATCTGCTCCGCCATGTGTATAAGCACGGAAATATCTACAACACCGTCTGTGAAAACATGGAAATATCTACACCGCTATCTGTATAAACATGGAAATATCTACACCGCTATCTGTATAAACATGGAAATATCTATACCGTGATCTGTATAAACATGGAAATATCTACACCGTGATCTGTATAAACATGGAAATATCTACACCGCTATCTGTATAAACATGGAAATATCTACACAGCTATCTCTATAAACATTGAAATATCTACACGGCCCTCTGTATAAACATGGAAATACCTACAAAGTCATCTGTATAAACATGGAAATATCTACACAGCCATCTGTATAAACATGGATATATCTACACCGGTATCTGTATAAACATGGAAATATCTACACCAAGATCTGTATAAACATGGAAATAACTACACCGCTAATTGTATAAACAAGGAAATATCTACACCGTGATCTGTATAAACATGGAAATATTTACACCGCTATCTGTATAATCATGGAAATTTCTACACCGTTATCTGTATAAATGTGGAAATATCTACACCGCTATCTCTATAAACATGGAAATATCTACACCGCCATCTGTATAAACATGGAAATACCTATATAGACATCTGTGTAAACATGGAAATATCTACACCACCATCTGTATAAACATGGAAATAACTTCAATGCCATCTGTATACACATGGAAATACCTACCCGGCAATCTGTGTATAGATGGAAACATCAACACCGCCATCTGTACAAACTAGGAAATATCTACACTGCTATCTCTATAAACATGGAAATATCTATACTGCGGTCTGTATAAACATGGAAATATCTACACCGGTATCTGCATAAACATGGAAATATCTACACCACAATCTGTATAAACATGGAAATATCTACACCACGATCTGTATAAACATGAAAATATCTGCACCGCTATCTCTGTAGACATGGAAATATCTAAAAATCCATCTGTATAAACATGGAAATACCTACACAGTCATGTGTAGGAACATGGAAATATCTACACTGCCATCTGTATAAACATAGAAATATATACTCAGCCCTCTGTATAAATATGGAGATAACTGCATAGGCATCTGTATAAACATGGAAATATCTGCACCGCTATCTACATAAACATGGAAATACCTACACTGCTGTCTCTATAAACATGGCAATATGTGCACCGCTATGTGTATAAACATGGAAATATCTCCAATGCTGTCTGTATAAACATGGAAATATCTCCACCGCTTTCTGTATAAACATAGAAATATCTACAGCGCCATCTCTATGAACATTGAAATATCTACACTGCAATCTGTAAAAACATAGAAATATCTACACAGTCATCTGAATAAACATGGAAATATCTACACTACCATCTGTATAAAGATGGAAATACCTTCAATATCATCTGTATACACATGGAAATATCTACAAGACATATGTATAAATATGGAAATATCTACACCGCCACCTGTATAAACATGGAAATATCTACACTGCCATCTGTAGAAAGATGGAAATACCTACACCGCTATCTCTACAAATATGTAAATATCTACACCGCCATCTCTATAAACATGAAAATATCTACACTGCCATCTCCATAAAGATGGAAGTATCTACTCCGCCATGTGTATAAACACGGAAATATCTACACCACCATCTGTGAAAACATGGAAATATCTACACCGCTATCTGTATAAACATGGAAATATCTGCACTGCCATCTGTAAAAACATGGAAATACCTTTACAATCATCTGTATAAACATGGAAATATCTACAAAGCCATCTGTATACACATGGAAATATCTACACAGCCATCTGTATAAACATGTAAATATTTACGCTGCTATCTCTATAAACATGGAAATATCTTCACCGCCATCTCTATAAACATGAAAATATCTACACTGCCATCTCCATAAACATAGAACTAACTAATCCGCCATCTGTATAAACATGGAAACATCTACCCCGCCAACATGTGAATAAGGAAATATCTACAATGCCATCTGTATAAAGATATAAATATCTGCACCGCGAGCTGCATAAACATGGAAATATCTACATCGCTATCTGTATAAACGTGGAAATACCAACACCGCTATCGGTATAAACATGGAAATATCTACAATGCCATCTACATAAACATGGAAATATCTACACCGCTATGTCTATAAACATGGAAATACCTACACCGCTATCTCTATAAACATGGAAATATCTACACCGCTATGTGTATAAACATGGAAATATCTACACCGCTAGCTGTATAAACATGGAAATATCTATACCGCGATCCGTATAAACATGGAAATATCTACACCGCGATCTGTATAAACATGGAAATATCTACACCGCTACCTGTATAAACATGGAAATATCTACACAGCTATCTCTATAAACATTGAAATATCTACACGTCCATCTTTTTAAAATGGAAATACCTACAAAGTCATCTGTATAAACATGGAAATATCTACACAGCCATCTGTATAAACATGGATATATCTACACAGCCATCTGTATATACATGGAAATATCTACACCACTATCTGTATAAACATGGAAATAACTACACCACTAATTGTATAAACAAGGAAATATCTACACCGTGATCTGTATAAACATGGAAATATTTACACCGCTATCTGTATAATCATGGAAATTTCTACACCGTTATCTGTATAAATATGGAAATATCTACACCGCTATCTCAATAAACATGGAAATATCTACACCATCATCTGTATAAACATGGAAATATCTACAATGCCATCTGTATACACATGGAAATACCTACACGGCAATCTGTGTATAGATGGAAACATCAACACCGCCATCTGTACAAACTTGGAAATATCTATACTGCTATCTCTATAAACATGGAAATATCTACACTGCGGTCTGTATAAACATGGAAATATCTACACCGGTATCTGTATAAACATGGAAATATCTACACTATGATCTGTATAAACATGGAAATATCTACACCACGATCTGTATAAACATGGAAATATCTGCACCGCTATCTCTATAGACATGGAAATATCTACAAAGCCATCTGTATAAACATGGAAATACCTACACAGTCATGTGTAGGAACATGGAAATATCTACACTGCCATCTGTATAAACATAGAAATATCTACACAGCCCTCTGTATAAATATGGAGATAACTGCATTGGCATCTGTACAAACATGGAAATATCTGCACCGCTATCTGTATAAACATGGAAATACCTACACTGCTGTCTCTATAAACACGGCAATATGTGCACCGCTATGTGTATAAACATGGAAATATCTCCACTTCTGTCTGTATAAACATGGAAATACCTCCACCGCTTTCTGTATAAACATAGAAATATCTACAGCGCCATCTCTATGAACATTGAAATATCTACACTGCAATCTGTAAAAACATAGAAATATCTACACAGTCATCTGAATAAACATGGAAATATCTACACCACCATCTGTATAAACATGGAAATACCTTCAATATCATCTGTATACACATGGAAATATCTACAAGACATATGTATAAATATGGAAATATCTACACCGCCATCTGTATAAACATGGAAATATCTACACTGCCATCTGTAGAAAGATGGAAATATCTACACCGCTATCTCCACAGATATGTAAATATCTACACCGCCGTCTCTATAAACATGAAAATATCTACACTGCCATCTCCATAAAGATGGAAGTATCTACTCCGCCATGTGTATAAACACGGAAATATCTACACCACCATCTGTGAAAACATGGAAATATCTACACCGCTATCTGTATAAACATGGAAATATCTACACCGCCATCTGCATGTCCATGGAAATATCTACGCCGCCATCTGTATAAACATGGAAATATCTACACGGCCATCTGTGTATAGATGGAAATATCAACACCGCCATCTGTACAAACATGGAAATATCTACACCGCTATCTCTATAAACATGGAAATATCTGCACTGCCATCTGTAAAAACATGGAAATACCTATACAGTCATCTGTATCAACATGGAAATATCTACAATGCCATCTGTATACACATGGAAATATCTACAAAGCCATCTGTATAAACATGTAAATATTTACGCTGCTATCTCTATAAACATGGAAATATCTTCACCGCCATCTCTATAAACATGAAAATATCTACACTGCCATCTCCATAAACATGGAAGTAACTACTCCGCCATCTGTATGAACATGGAAACATCTACCCCGCCATCATGTGTATAAGGAAATATCTACAATACCATCTGTATAAAGATATAAATATCTGCACCGCGAGCTGCATAAACATGGAAATATCTGCATCGCTATCTGTATAAACGTGGAAATACCAACACCGCTATCGGTATAAACATGGAAATATCTACAACGCCATCTACATAAACATGGAAATATCTACACCGCTATGTCTATAAACATGGAAATACCTACACCGCTATCTCTATAAACATGGAAATATCTACACCGCTATCTGTATAAACATGGAAATATCTACACCGCTATCTGTATAAACATGGAAATATCTATACCGCGATGTGTATAAACATGGAAATATCTAAAAGCGATCTGTATAAACATGGAAATATCTACACCGCTATCTGTATAAACATGGAAATATCTACACAGCTATCTCTTTAAACATTGAAATATCTACACGGCCATCTGTATAAACATGGAAATACCTACAAAGTCATCTGTATAAACATGGAAATATCTACAGAGCCATCTGTATAAACATGGATATATCTACACAGCCATCTGTATATACATGGAAATATCTACACCACTATCTGTACAAAAATGGAAATATCTACACCGCTAATTGTATAAACAAGGAAATATCTACACCGTGATCTGTATAAACATGGAAATATTTACACCGCTATCTGTATAATCATGGAAATTTCTACACCGTTATCTGTATAAATATGGAAATATCTACACCGCTATCTCTATAAACACGGAAATATCTACACCGCCATCTGTATAAACATGGAAATACCTATATAGACATCTGTGTAAACATGGAAATATCTACACCACCATCTGAATAAACATGGAAATATCTACAATGCCATTTGTATACACATGGAAATACCTGCACGGCAATCTGTGTATAGATGGAAACATCAACACCGCCATCTCTACAAACTTGGAAATATCTAAACTGCTATCTCTATAAACATGGAAATATCTACACCGGTATCTGTATAAACATGGAAATATCTACACCACGATCTGTATAAACATGGAAATATCTACACCACGATCTGTATAAACATGGAAATATCTACACCAGGATCTGTATAAACATGGAAATATCTGCACCGCTATCTCTATAGACATGGAAATATCTACAAAGCCATCTGTAGAAACATGGAAATACCTACACAGTCATGTGTAGGAACATGGAAATATCTACACTGCCATCTGTATAAACATAGAAATATCTACACAGCCCTCTGTATAAATATGGAGATAACTGCATAGGCATCTGTATAAACATGGAAATATCTGCACCGCTATCTGTATAAACATGGAAATACCTACACTGCTGTCTCTATAAACATGGCAATATGTGCACCGCTATGTGTATAAACATGGAAATATCTCCACTGCTGTCTGTATAAACATGGAAATAACTCCACCGCTTTCTGTATAAACATAGAAATATCTACAGCGCCATCTCTATGAACATTGAAATATCTACACTGCAATCTGTAAAAACATAGAAATATCTACACAGTCATCTGAATAAACATGGAAATATCTACACCACCATCTGTATAAACATGGAAATACCTTCAATATCATCTGTATACACATGGAAATATCTACAAGACATCTGTATAAATATGGAAATATCTACTCCGCTATCTGTAAAAACATGGAAATATCTACACTGCCATCTGTAGAAACATGGAAATATCTACACAGCTATCTCTATAAATATGGAAATATCTACAACGCCATCTCTATAAACATGAAAATATCTACACTGCCATTTCCATAAAGATGGAAGTATCTGCTCCGCCATATGTATAAGCACGGAAATATCTACAACACCGTCTGTGAAAACATGGAAATATCTACACCGCTATCTGTATAAACATGGAAATATCTACACCGCTATCTGTATAAACATGGAAATATCTATACCGTGATCTGTATAAACATGGAAATATCTACACCGTGATTTGTATAAACATGGAAATATCTACACCGCTATCTGTATAAACATGGAAATATCTACACAGCTATCTCTATAAACATTGAAATATCTACACGGCCCTCTGTATAAACATGGAAATACCTACAAAGTCATCTGTATAAACATGGAAATATCTACACAGCCATCTGTATAAACATGGATATATCTACACCGGTATCTGTATAAACATGGAAATATCTACACCAAGATCTGTATAAACATGGAAATAACTACACCGCTAATTGTATAAACAAGGAAATATCTACACCGTGATCTGTATAAACATGGAAATATTTACACCGCTATCTGTATAATCATGGAAATTTCTACACCGTTATCTGTATAAATGTGGAAATATCTACACCGCTATCTCTATAAACATGGAAATATCTACACCGCCATCTGTATAAACATGGAAATACCTATATAGACATCTGTGTAAACATGGAAATATCTACACCACCATCTGTATAAACATGGAAATAACTTCAATGCCATCTGTATACACATGGAAATACCTACCCGGCAATCTGTGTATAGATGGAAACATCAACACCGCCATCTGTACAAACTTGGAAATATCTACACTGCTATCTCTATAAACATGGAAATATCTATACTGCGGTCTGTATAAACATGGAAATATCTACACCGGTATCTGCATAAACATGGAAATATCTACACCACAATCTGTATAAACATGGAAATATCTACACCACGATCTGTATAAACATGAAAATATCTGCACCGCTATCTCTGTAGACATGGAAATATCTAAAAATCCATCTGTATAAACATGGAAATACCTACACAGTCATGTGTAGGAACATGGAAATATCTACACTGCCATCTGTATAAACATAGAAATATATACTCAGCCCTCTGTATAAATATGGAGATAACTGCATAGGCATCTGTATAAACATGGAAATATCTGCACCGCTATCTACATAAACATGGAAATACCTACACTGCTGTCTCTATAAACATGGCAATATGTGCACCGCTATGTGTATAAACATGGAAATATCTCCACTGCTGTCTGTATAAACATGGAAATATCTCCACCGCTTTCTGTATAAACATAGAAATATCTACAGTGCCATCTCTATGAACATTGAAATATCTACACTGCAATCTGTAAAAACATAGAAATATCTACACAGTCATCTGAATAAACATGGAAATATCTACACTACCATCTGTATAAAGATGGAAATACCTTCAATATCATCTGTATACACATGGAAATATCTACAAGACATATGTATAAATATGGAAATATCTACACCGCCACCTGTATAAACATGGAAATATCTACACTGCCATCTGTAGAAAGATGGAAATACCTACACCGCTATCTCTACAAATATGTAAATATCTACACCGCCATCTCTATAAACATGAAAATATCTACACTGCCATCTCCATAAAGATGGAAGTATCTACTCCGCCATGTGTATAAACACGGAAATATCTACACCACCATCTGTGAAAACATGGAAATATCTACACCGCTATCTGTATAAACATGGAAATATCTGCACTGCCATCTGTAAAAACATGGAAATACCTTTACAATCATCTGTATAAACATGGAAATATCTACAAAGCCATCTGTATACACATGGAAATATCTACACAGCCATCTGTATAAACATGTAAATATTTACGCTGCTATCTCTATAAACATGGAAATATCTTCACCGCCATCTCTATAAACATGAAAATATCTACACTGCCATCTCCATAAACATGGAACTAACTAATCCGCCATCTGTATAAACATGGAAACATCTACCCCGCCAACATGTGAATAAGGAAATATCTACAATGCCATCTGTATAAAGATATAAATATCTGCACCGCGAGCTGCATAAACATGGAAATATCTACATCGCTATCTGTATAAACGTGGAAATACCAACACCGCTATCGGTATAAACATGGAAATATCTACAATGCCATCTACATAAACATGGAAATATCTACACCGCTATGTCTATAAACATGGAAATACCTACACCGCTCTCTCTATAAACATGGAAATATCTACACCGCTATGTGTATAAACATGGAAATATCTACACCGCTATCTGTATAAACATGGAAATATCTATACCGCGATCCGTATAAACATGGAAATATCTACACCGCGATCTGTATAAACATGGAAATATCTACACCGCTACCTGTATAAACATGGAAATATCTACACAGCTATCTCTATGAACATTGAAATATCTACACGGCCATCTTTTTAAAATGGAAATACCTACAAAGTCATCTGTATAAACATGGAAATATCTACACAGCCATCTGTATAAACATGGATATATCTACACAGCCATCTGTATATACATGGAAATATCTACACCACTATCTGTATAAACATGGAAATAACTACACCGCTAATTGTATAAACAAGGAAATATCTACACCGTGATCTGTATAAACATGGAAATATTTACACCGCTATCTGTATAATCATGGAAATTTCTACACCGTTATCTGTATAAATATGGAAATATCTACACCGCTATCTCTATAAACATGGAAATATCTACACCGCCATCTGTATAAACATGGAAATACCTATATAGACATCTGTGTAAACATGGAAATATCTACACCACCATCTGTATAAGCATGGAAATATCTACAAAGCCATCTGTATACACATGGAAATAGCTACACGGCAATCTGTGTATAGATGGAAACATCAACACCGCCATCTGTACAAACTTGGAAATATCTACACTGCTATCTCTATAAACATGGAAATATCTACACTGCGGTCTGTATAAACATGGAAATATCTACACCGGTATCTGTATAAACATGGAAATATCTACACCACGATCTGTATAAACATGGAAATATCTACACCACGATCTGTATAAACATGGAAATATCTGCACCGCTATCTCTATAGACATGGAAATATCTACAAAGCCATCTGTATAAACATGGAAATAGCTAAACAGTCATGTGTAGGAACATGGAAATATCTACACTGCCATCTGTATAAACATAGAAATATCTACACAGCCCTCTGTATAAATATGGAGATAACTGCATAGGCATCTGTATAAACATGGAAATATCTGCACCGCTATCTGTATAAACATGGAAATACCTACACTGCTGTCTCTATAAACACGGCAATATGTGCACCGCTATGTGTATAAACATGGAAATATCTCCACTGCTGTCTGTATAAACATGGAAATATCTCCACCGCTTTCTGTATAAACATAGAAATATCTACAGCGCCATCTCTATGAACATTGAAATATCTACACGGCAATCTGTAAAAACTTAGAAATATCTACACAGTCATCTGAATAAACTTGGAAATATCTACACCATCATCTGTATAAACATGGAAATACCTTCAATATCATCTGTATACACATGGAAATATCTACAAGACATATGTATAAATATGGAAATATCTACACTGCCATCTGTATAAACATGGAAATATCTACATTGCCATCTGTAGAAAGATGGAAATATCTACACCGCTATCTCTACAAATATGTAAATATCTACACCGCCATCTCTATAAACATGAAAATATCTACACTGCCATCTCCATAAAGATGGAAGAATCTACTCCGCCATGTGTATAAACACGGAAATATCTACACCACCATCTGTGAAAACCTGGAAATATCTACACCGCTATCTGTATAAACATGGAAATAACTACACTGCCATCTGTATGTCCATGGAAATATCTACGCCGCCATCTGTATAAACATGGAAATATCTACACGGCCATCTGTGTATAGATGGAAATATCAACACCGCCATCTGTACAAACATGGAAATATCTACACCGCTATCTCTATAAACATGGAAATATCTGCAATGCCATCTGTGAAAACATGGAAATACCTATACAGTCATCTGTATAAACATGGAAATATCTACAATGCCATCTGTATACACATGGAAATATCTACACAGCCATCTGTATAAACATGTAAATATTTACGCTGCTATCTCTATAAACATGGAAATATCTTCACCGCCATCTCTATAAACATGAAAATATCTACACTGCCATCTCCATAAACATGGAACTAACTACTCCGCCATCTGTATAAACATGGAAACATCTACCCCGCCATCATGTGAATAAGGAAATATCTACAATACCATCTGTATAAAGATATAAATATCTGCACCGCGAGCTGCATAAACATGGAAATATCTACATCGCTATCTGTATAAACGTGGAAATACCAACACCGCTATCGGTATAAACATGGAAATATTTACAACGCCATCTACATAAACATGGAAATATCTACACCGCTATGTCTATAAACATGGAAATACCTACACCGCTATCTCTATAAACATGGAAATATCTACACCGCTATCTGTATAAACATGGAAATATCTACACCGCTATCTGTATAAACATGGAAATATCTATACCGCGATGTGTATAAACATGGAAATATCAACACCGCGATCTGTATAAACATGGAAATATCTACACCGGTATCTGCATAAACATGGAAATATCTACACCAAGATCTGTATAAACATGGAAATAACTACACCGCTAATTGTATAAACAAGGAAATATCTACACCGTGATCTGTATAAACATGGAAATATTTACACCGCTATCTGTATAATCATGGAAATTTCTACACCGTTATCTGTATAAATGTGGAAGTATCTACACCGCTATCTCTATAAACATGGAAATATCTACACCGCCATCTGTATAAACATGGAAATACCTATATAGACATCTGTGTAAACATGGAAACATCTACATCACCATCTGTATAAACATGGAAATATCTTCAATGCCATCTGTATACACATGGAAATACCTACACGGCAATCTGTGTATAGATGGAAACGTCAACACCGCCATCTGTACAAACTTTGAAATATCTACACTGCTATCTCTATAAACATGGAAATATCTACACTGCGGTCTGTATAAACATGGAAATATCTACACCGGTATCTGTATAAACATGGAAATATCTACACCACAATCTGTATAAACATGGAAATATCTACACCACGATCTGTATAAACATGGAAATATCTGCACCGCTATCTCTGTAGACATGGAAATATCTAAAAATCCATCTGTATAAACATGGAAATACCTACACAGTCATGTGTAGGAACATGGAAATATCTACACTGCCATCTGTATAAACATAGAAATATCTACACAGCCCTCTGTATAAATATGGAGATAACTGCATAGGCATCTGTATAAACATGGAAATATCTGCACCGCTATCTACATAAACATGGAAATACCTACACTGCTGTCTCTATAAACATGGCAATATGTGCACCGCAATGTGTATAAACATGGAAATATCTCCACTGCTGTCTGTATAAACATGGAAATATCTCCACCGCTTTCTGTATAAACATAGAAATATCTACAGCGCCATCTCTATGAACATTGAAATATCTACACTGCAATCTGTAAAAACATAGAAATATCTACACAGTCATCTGAATAAACATGGAAATATCTACACTACCATCTGTATAAAGATGGAAATACCTTCAATATCATCTGTATACACATGGAAATATCTACAAGACATATGTATAAATATGGAAATATCTACACCGACATCTGTATAAACATGGAAATATCTACACTGCCATCTGTAGAAAGATGGAAATATCTACACCGCTATCTCTACAAATATGTAAATATCTACACCGCCATCTCTATAAACATGAAAATATCTACACTGCCATCTCCATAAAGATGGAAGTATCTACCCCGCCATGTGTATAAACACGGAAATATCTACACCACCATCTGTGAAAACATGGAAATATCTACACCGCTATCTGTATAAACATGGAAATATCTACGCCGCCATCTGTATAAACATGGAAATATCCACACGGCCATCTGTGTATAGATGGAAATATCAACACCGCCATCTGTACAAACATGGAAATATCTACAACGCTATCTCTATAAACATGGAAATATCTGCACTGCCATCTGTAAAAACATGGAAATACCTATACAGTCATCTGTATAAACATGGAAATATCTACAATGCCATCTGTATACACATGGAAATATCTACACAGCCATCTGTATAAACATGTAAATATTTATGCTGCTGTCTCTATAAACATGGAAATATCTTCACCGCCATCTCTATAAACATGAAAATATCTACACTGCCATCTCCATAAACATGGAACTAACTACTCCGCCATCTGTATAAACATGGAAACATCTACACCGCCATCATGTGAATTAGGAAATATCTACAATGCCATCTGTATAAAGATATAAATATCTGCACCGCGAGCTGCATAAACATGGAAATATCTACAACGCCATCTATATAAACATGGAAATATCTACACCGCTATGTCTATAAACATGGAAATACCTACACCGCTATCTCTATAAACATGGAAATATCTACACCGCTATCTGTATAAACATGGAAATATCTACACCGCTATCAGTATAAACATGGAAATATCTATACCGCGATCTGTATAAACATGGAAATATCTACACCGCGATCTGTATAAACATGGAAATATCTACACCGCTATCTGTATAAACATGGAAATATCTACACAGCTATCTCTATAAACATTGAAATATCTACACGGCCATCTGTATAAACATGGAAATACCTACAAAGTCATCTGTATAAACATGGAAATATCTACACAGCAATCTGTATAAACATGGATATATCTACACCGGTATCTGTATGAACATGGAAATATCTACACCACGATCTGTGTAAACATGGAAATAACAACACCGCTAATTGTATACACAAGGAAATATCTACACCGTGATCTGTATAAACATGGAAATATTTACACCGTATCTGTATAATCATGGAAATTTCTACACCGTTATCTGTATAAATATGGAATTATCTACACCGCTATCTCTATGAACATGGAAATATCTACACCGCCATCTGTATAAACATGGAAATACCTGTATAGACATCTGTGTAAACATGGAAATATCTACACCACCATCTGTATAAACATGGAAATATCTACAATGCCATCTGTATACACATGGAAATACCTACACGGCAATCTGTGTATAGATGGAAACATCAACACCGCCATCTGTACAAACTTGGAAATATCTACACTGCTATCTCTATAAACATGGAAATATCTACACTGCTTCTGTATAAACATGGAAATATCTACACCGGTATCTGTATAAATATGGAAATATCTACACCACGATCTGTATAAACATGGAAATATCTACACCACGATCTGAATAAACATGGAAATATCTGCACCGCTATCTCTATAGACATGGAAATATCTACAAAGCTATCTGTATAAACATGGAAATACCTACACAGACATGTGTAGGAACATGGAAATATCTACACTGCCCTCTGTATAAACATAGAAATATCTACACAGCCCTCTGTATAAATATGGAGATAACTGCATAGGCATCTGTATAAACATGAAAATATCTGCACCGCTATCTGTATAAACATGGAAATACCTACACTGCTGTCTCTATAAACATGGCAATATATGCACCGCTATGTGTATAAACATGGAAATATCTCCACTGCTGTCTGTATAAACATGGAAATATCTCCACCGCTTTCTGTATAAACATAGAAATATCTACAGCACCATCTCTATGAACATTGAAATATCTACACTGCAATCTGTAAAAACATAGAAATATCTACACAGTCATCTGAATAAACATGGAAATATCTACACCACCATCTGTATAAACATGGAAATACCTTCAATATCATCTGTATACACATGGAAATATCTACAAGACATATGTATAAATATGGAAATATCTACACCGCCATCTGTATAAACATGGAAATATCTACACTGCCATCTGTAGAAAGATGGAAAATCTACAGCGCTATCTCTACAAATATGTAAATATCTACACCGCCATCTCTATAAACATGAAAATATCTACACTGCCATCTCCATAAAGATGGAAGTATCTACTCCGCCATGTGTATAAACACGGAAATATCTACACCACCATCTGTGAAAACATGGAAATATCTACACCGCTATCTGTATAAACATGGAAATATCTACACTGCCATCTGCATGTCCATGGAAATATCTACACCGCCATCTGTATAAACATGGAGATATCTACACGGCCATCTGTGTATAGATGGAAATATCAACACCGCCATCTGTACAAACATGGAAATATCTACACCGCTATCTCTGTAAACATGGAAATATCTGCACTGCCATCTGTAAAAACATGGAAATAACTATACAGTCATCTGTATAAACATGGAAATATCTACAATGCCATCTGTATACACATGGAAATATCTACACAGCCATCTGTATAAACATGTAAATATTTATGCTGCTATCTCTATAAACATGGAAATATCTTCACCGCCATCTCTATAAACATGAAAATATCTACACTGCCATCTCCATAAACATGGAACTAACTACACCGCCATCTGTATAAACATGGAAACATCTACACCGCCATCATGTGAATAAGGAAATATCTACAATGCCATCTGTATAAAGATATAAATATCTGCACCGCGAGCTGCATAAACATGGAAATATCTACATCGCTATCTGTATAAACGTGGAAATACCAACACCGCTATCGGTATAAACATGGAAATATCTACAACGCCATCTATATAAACATGGAAATATCTACACCGCTATGTCTATAAACATGGAAATACCTACACCGCTATCTCTATAAACAAGGAAATATCTACACCGCTATCTGTATAAACATGGAAATATCTACACCGCTATCTGTATAAACATGGAAATATCTATACCGCGATCTGTATAAACATGGAAATATCTACACCGCGATCTGTATAAACATGGAAATATCTACACCGCTATCTGTATAAACATGGAAATATCTACACAGCTATCTCTATAAACATTGAAATATCTACACGGCCATCTGTATAAACATGGAAATACCTACAAAGTCATCTGTATAAACATGGAAATATCTACACAGCCATCTGTATAAACATGGATATATCTACACCGGTATCTGTATAAACATGGAAATATCTACACCAAGATCTGTATAAACATGGAAATAACTACACCGCTAATTGTATAAACAAGGAAATATCTACGCCGTGATCTGTATAAACATGGAAATATTTACACCGCTATCTGTATAATCATGGAAATTTCTACACCGTTATCTGTATAAATGTGGAAATATCTACACCGCTATCTCTATAAGCATGGAAATATCTACACCGCCATCTGTATAAACATGGAAATACCTATATAGACATCTGTGTAAACATGGAAATATCTACACCACCATCTGTATAAACATGGAAATATCTTCAATGCCATCTGTATACACATGGAAATACCTACACGGAAATCTGTGTATATATGGAAACATCAACACCGCCATCTGTACAAACTTGGAAATATCTACACTGCTATCTCTATAAACATGGAAATATCTACACTGCGGTCTGTATAAACATGGAAATATCTACACCGGTATCTGTATAAACATGGAAATATCTACACCACAATCTGTATAAACATGGAAATATCTACACCACGATCTGTATAAACATGGAAATATCTGCACCGCTATCTCTGTAGACATGGAAATATCTAAAAATCCATCTGTATAAACATGGAAATACCTACACAGTCATGTGTAGGAACATGGAAATATCTACACTTCCATCTGTGTAAACATAGAAATATATACACAGCCCTCTGTATAAATATGGAGATAACTGCATAGGCATCTGTATAAACATGGAAATATCTGCACCGCTATCTAAATAAACATGGAAATACCTACACTGCTGTCTCTATAAACATGGCAATATGTGCACCGCTATGTGTATAAACATGGAAATATCTCCACTGCTGTCTCTATAAACATGGAAATATCTCCACTGCTTTCTGTGTAAACATAGAAATATCTACAGCGCCATCTCTATGAACATTGAAATATCTACACTGCAATCTGTAAAAACATAGATATATCTACACAGTCATCTGAATAAACATGGAAATATCTACACTACCATCTGTATAAAGATGGAAATACCTTCAATATCATCTGTATACACATGGAAATATCTACAAGACATATGTATAAATATGGAAATATCTACACCGCCATCTGTATAAACATGGAAATATCTACACTGCCATCTGTAGAAAGATGGAAATACCTACACCGCTATCTCTACAAATATGTAAATATCTACACCGCCATCTCTATAAACATGAAAATATCTACACTGCCATCTCCATAAAGATGGAAGTTTCTACTCCGCCATGTGTATAAACACGGAAATATCTACACCACCATCTGTGAAAACATGGAATTATCTACACCGCTATCTGTATAAACATGGAAATATCTGCACTGCCATCTGTAAAAACATGGAAATACCTATACAGTCATCTGTATAAACATGGAAATATCTACAAAGCCATCTGTATACACATGGATATATCTACACAGCCATCTGTACAAACATGTAAATATTTACGCTGCTATCTCTATAAACATGGAAATATCTTCACCGCCATCTCTATAAACATGAAAATATCTACACTGCCATCTCCATAAACATGGAACTAACTAATCCGCCATCTGTATAAACATGGAAACATCTACCCCGCCAACATGTGAATAAGGAAATATCTGCAATGCCATCTGTATAAAGATATAAATATCTGCACCGCGAGCTGCATAAACATGGAAATGTCTACATCGCTATCTGTATAAACGTGTAAATACCAACACCGCTATTGGTATAAACATGGAAATATCTACAACGCCATCTACATAAACATGGAAATATCTACACCGCTATGTCTATAAACATGGAAATACCTACATCGCTATCTGTATAAACATGGAAATATCTTCACCGCTATCTGTATAAACATGGAAATATCTACACCGCTATCTGTATAAACATGGAAATATCTATACCGCGATCTCTATAAACATGGAAATATCTACACCGCGATCTGTATAAACATGGAAATATCTACACCGCTACCTGTATAAACATGGAAATATCTACACAGCTATCTCTATAAACATTGAAATATCTACACGTCCATCTTTTTAAAATGGAAATACCTACAAAGTCATCTGTATAAACATGGAAATATCTACACAGCCATCTGTATAAACATGGATATATCTACACAGCCATCTGTATATACATGGAAATATCTACACCACTATCTGTATAAACATGGAAATAACTACACCGCTAATTGTATAAACAAGGAAATATCTACACCGTGATCTGTATAAACATGGAAATATTTACACCGCTATCTGTATAATCATGGAAATTTCTACACCGTTATCTGTATAAATATGGAAATATCTACACCGCTATCTCTATAAACATGGAAATATCTACACCGCCATCTGTATAAACATGGAAATATCTACAATGCCATCTGTATACACATGGAAATACCTACACGGCAATCTGTGTATAGATGGAAACATCAACACCGCCATCTGTACAAACTTGGAAATATCTACACTGCTATCTCTATAAACATGGAAATATCTACACTGCGGTCTGTATAAACATGGAAATACCTACACTGCTGTCTCTATAAACACGGCAATATGTGCACCGCTATGTGTATAAACATGGAAATATCTCCACTGCTGTCTGTATAAACATGGAAATATCTCCACCGCTTTCTGTATAAACATAGAAATATCTACAGCGCCATCTCTATGAACATTGAAATATCTACACTGCAATCTGTAAAAACATAGAAATATCTACACAGTCATCTGAATAAACATGGAAATATCTACACCACCATCTGTATAAACATGGAAATACCTTCAATATCATCTGTATACACATGGAAATATCTACAAGACATATGTATAAATATTGAAATATCTACACCGCCATCTGTATAAACATGGAAATATCTACATTGCCATCTGTAGAAAGATGGAAATATCTACACCGCTATCTCTACAGATATGTAAATATCTACACCGCCATCTCTATAAACATGAAAATATCTACACTGCCATCTCCATAAAGATGGAAGTATCTACTCCGCCATGTGTATAAACACGGAAATAACTACACCACCATCTGTGAAAACATGGATATATCTACACCGCTATCTGTATAAACATGGAAATATCTACACTGCCATCTGCATGTCCATGGAAATATCTACGCCGCCATCTGTATAAACATGGAAATATCTACACGGCCATCTGTGTATAGATGGAAATATCAACACCGCCATCTGTACAAACATGGAAATATCTACACCGCTATCTCTATAAACATGGAAATATCTGCACTGCCATCTGTAAAAACATGGAAATACCTATACAGTCATCTGTATAAACATGGAAATATCTACAATGCCATCTGTATACACATGGAAATATCTACACAGCCATCTGTATAAACAGGTAAATATTTACGCTGCTATCTCTATAAACATGGAAATATCTTCACTGCCATCTCTATAAACATGAAAATATCTACACTGCCATCTCCATAAACATGGAAGTAACTACTCCGCCATCTGTATAAACATGGAAACATCTACCCCGCCATCATGTGAATAAGGAAATATCTACAATACCATCTGTATAAAGATATAAATATCTGCACCACGAGGTGCATAAACATGGAAATATCTACATCGCTATCTGTACAAACGTGGAAATACCAACACCGCTATCCGTAAAAACATGGAAATATCTACAACACCATCTATATAAACATGGAAATATCTACACCGCTATGTCTACAAACATGGAAATACCTACACCGCTATCTCTATAAACACGGAAATATCTACACCGCTATCTGTATAAACAAGGAAATATCTACACTGCTATCTGTATAAACACGGAAATATCTACACCGCGATCTGTATAAAGATGGAATGTCTACACCGCAATCTGTATAAACATGGAAATATCTTCACCGCGATCTCTATAAACATGGAATATCTACACTGCCATCTGTATATACATGGAAATATTTACTAAATTATCTGTATAAACATGGAAATATCTACACCGCCATCTGCATAAACACGGAAATATCTACACAGCCATGTGTATATACATGGAAATATCTACACCGCTATCTATATAAACATGGAAATATATACACCGCCTTCTGTATAAACATGGAAATACCTATACAATCATCTGTGTAAACATGGAAATATCTACACCACCATCTTTATAAACATGGAAATATCTACAATGCCATCTGTATACACATGGAAATACCTACACGGCAATCTGTGTATAGATGGAAACATCAACACCGCCATCTGTACAAACATGGAATTATCTAGACTTCTATCTCTATAAACATGGAAATATCTACACGGCGGTCTGTATAAACATGGAAATATCTACACCGTTATCTGTATAAACATGGAAATATCTACACCATTATCTGTATAAACATGGAAATATATACACCGCTATCTCTATAAACATGGAAATATGTACAAAGACATCTGTATAAACATGGAAATACCTACACAGTCATGTGTAAGAACTTTTAAATACCTACACTGCCATCTGTATAAACATAGAAATATCTACACAGCCCTCTGTATAAATATGGACATATCTGCATAGGCATCTGTGTAAACCTGGAAATATATGCAACGCTATCAGTATAAACATGGAAATACCTACACCGCTGTCTCTATAAACATGGAAATATGTACACCGCTATGTGTATAAACATGGAAATATCTCCACTGCTGTCAGTATAAACATGGAAATATCTCCACCGTTATGTGTTTAAACATGGAAATATCTACAGCGCCATCTCTATAAACATTGAAATATCTACACTGCCATCTGTAAAAACATGGAAATATCTACACAGTCATCTGAATAAACATGGAAATATCTACACCACCATCTGTATATACATGGAAATATCTACAACAGCATCTGTATACACATGTAAATATCTACACTGCTATCTCTATAAGCATGGAAATATCTACACTGCCATCTCTATAAACCTTAAAATATCTACACTGCCATCTCCATGAACATGGAACTAACAACTTCGCCATCTGTATAAACATGGAAACATCTACACCGCCATCTGTGTGACTAAAGAAATATCTACAATGCCATCTGTATAAAGATAGAAATATCTGCACCGCGAGGTGTATAAACATGGAAATATCTACATCGCTATCTGTACAAACGTAGAAATACCTACACTTCAGTCTGTATAAACATGGAAATATCTACTCCTGTATCTGTATATACATGGAAATATCTACCCCACGATCTATATAAACATGGAAATATATACACCGCTATCTGTATAAACATGGAAATATCTGCACCGCTATCTCTATAAACATGGAAATTTCTACACCGCCATCTGTATAAACATGGAAATACCTACAAAGTCATCTGTATAAACATGGAAATATCTACACAGCTATCTGTATAAACATGGAAATATGTACACCGCCATCTGTATATACATGGAAATATCTACACCACTATCTCTATAAACATGGAAATAACTACACCGCCATCTGTATAAACATGGAAATATCTACACTGCGGTCTGTATAAACATGGAAATTTCTACACCACGATCTGTATAAACATGGAAATATTTACACCGCTATCTGTATAAACATGGAAATATATACACCGCTATGTCTATAAACATGGAAATACCTACACCGCTATATCTATAAACTTGGAAATATCTACACAGCTATCTGTATAAACAAGGAAATATCCACACCGCTATCTGTATAAACACGGAAATACCTACACCGCGATCTGTATAAACATGGAAATATCAACACCGCGATCTGTATAAACATGGAAATATCTTCACCACGATCTGTATAAACATGGAAATATCTACAATGCCATCTGTAGAAAGATGGAAATATCTACACCGCAATCTGTGTAAACATGGAAATATCTATTCCGATATCTGAAAAAAGATCAAATATCTACACCGCTATCAGTATAAACGTGGAAATACCAACAACGCTATCGGTATAAACATGGAAATATCTACATCGCTATCTGCATAAACGTGGAAATACCAACACTGCTATCATTATAAACATGGAAATATCTACAACGCCATCTATATAAACATGGAAATATCTACACCGCTATGTCTATAAACATGGAAATACCTACACTGCTATCTCTATAAACATGGAAATATCCACACCGCCATCTGCATATCCATGGAAATATCTTCAACGCCATCTGTATAAAGATGGAAATATCTTCACGACAATCTGTGTACAGATGGAAATATCAACACCGCCATCTGTACAAACATGGAAATATCTACACCGCTATCTGTATAAACATAGAAATACCGACACTGCAGTCTGTGTAAACATGGAAATATCTACACCGCTATGTCTTTAAACATGGAAATACCTACACCGCTATCTCTATAAACATGGAAATATTCACACCGCCATCTGCATATCCATGGAAATATTTACAACGCCATCTGTATAAAGATGGAAATATCTACACGGAAATCTGTGTAGAGATGGAAATATCAACACCGCCATCTGTACATACATGGAAATGTCTACACTGCTATCTGTATAAACATAGAAATACCTACACTTCAGTCTGTATAAACATGGAAATATCTACTCCTGTATCTGTATATACATGGAAATATCTACCCCACGATTTGTATAAACATGGAAATATATACACCGCTATCTGTATAAACATGGAAATATCTGCACCGCTATCTCTATAAACATGGAAATTACTACACCGCCATCTGTATAAACATGCAAATTCCTACAAAGTCATCTGTATAAACATGGAAATATCTACACAGCCATCTGTATAAACATGGAAATATCTACACCGCCATCTGTATATACATGGAAATATCTACACCGCTATCTCTATAAACATGGAAATATCTACACCGCGATCTGTATAACATGGAAATATCTACACCGCTATCTGTAGAAACATGGAAATATTTACACTGCTATCTATATAAACATGGAAATATGTACACTGTTAATGTATAAATATGGAAATACCTACACCGCTATCTCTATAAACATGGAAATATCTACACCGCCATCTGTATAAACATGGAAATATCTACACTGCGGTCTGTATAAACATGGAAATTTCTACACCAAGATGTGTATAAACATGGAAATATTTACACCGCTATCTGTATAAACATGGAAATATCTACACCGCTATATCTATAAACATGGAAATATCTACAAAGCCATCTGTATAAACATGGAAATACCAACACGGTCATGTGTAGGAACATGGAAATATCTACACCGCAATCTGTATAAACATGGAAATATCTACACCGCGATCTGTATAACATGGAAATATCTACACCGCTTTCTGTATAAATATGGAAATACATACACACCTATCTCTATAAACATGGAAATATCTACACCGCAATCTGTATAAACATGGAAATATCCACAGAGCCGTCTGTATATACATGGAAATATCTACACCGTTATCTGTATAAACATGGAAATAAATACACCACTATTTGTAGAAACAAGGAAATATCTACACCACCATTTGTTTAAACATGGAAATATCTACAGAGACATCTGTTTATACATGGAAATATCTACACCGCTATCTGTATAAACATGGAAATATATACACTGCCATCTGTAAAAACATGGAAATACCTATACAGTCATCTGTATAAACATGGAAATATCTACAATGCCATCTGTATACACATGGAAATATCTACACAGCCATCTGTATAAACATGTAAATATCTACACTGCTATCTCTATAAGCATGGAAATATCTACAACGCCATCTCTATAAACATGAAAATACCTACACTGCCATCTCCATAAACATGGAACTAACTACTCCGCCATCTGCATAAACATGGAAACATCTACACCGCCATCTGTGTGAATAACGAAATATCTACAATGCCATCTGTATAAAAATATATATATCTGCACCGCGAGCTGTATAAACATGGAAATATCTACATCGCTATCTGTATAAACGTAGAAATAGCAACACTGCTATCATTATAAACATGGAAATATCTACAACGCCATCTATATAAACATGGAAATATCTACACCGCTATGTCTATAAACATGGAAATACCTATTCCGCTATCTCTATAAACATGGAAATATCCACACCGCCATCTGCATATCCATGGAAATATCTACAACGCCATCTGTATAAAGATGGAAATATCTTCACGGCAATCTGTGTACAGATGGAAATATCAACACCGCCATCTGTACAAACATGGAAATATCTACACCGCTATCTGTATAAACATAGAAATACCGACACTGCAGTCTGTATAAACATGGAAATATCTACACCGCTATGTCTTTAAACATGGAAATACCTACACCGCTATCTCTATTAACATGGAAATATCCACACCGCCATCTTCATATCCATGGAAATATCTACAATGCCATCTGTATAAAGATGGAAATATCTACACGGAAATCTGTGTACAGATGGAAATATCAACACCGCCATCTGTACATACATGGAAATATCTACACTGCTATCTGTATAAACGTAGAAATACCTACACTTCAGTCTGTATAAACATGGAAATATCTACTCCGGTATCTGTATATACATGGAAATATCTACCCCACGATTTGTATAAACATGGAAATATATACACCGCTATCTGTATAAACATGGAAATATCTGCACCGCTATCTCTATAAACATGGAAATTTCTACACCGCCATCTGTATAAACATGGAAATACCTACAAAGTCATCTGTATAAACATGGAAATATCTACACAGCCATCTGTATAAACATGGAAATATCTACACCGCCATCTGTATATACATGGAAATATCTACACCGCTATCTCTATAAACATGGAAATATCTACACCGCCATCTGTATAAACATGGAAATACCAACACAGTCATGTGTAGGAACATGGAAATATCTACTCCGCTATCTGTATAAACATGGAAATATCTACACCGCGATCTGTATAACATGGAAATATCTACACCGCTATCTGTATAAACATGGAAATATTTACACTGCTATCTGTATAAACATGGAAATATGTACACCGTTATCTGTATAAATATGGAAATACCTACACCGCTATCTCTATAAACATGGAAATATCTACACCGCCATCTGTATAAACATGGAAATATCTACACTGCGGTCTGTATAAACATGGAAATTTCTACACCACGATCTGTATAAACATGGAAATATTTACACCGCTATCTGTATAAACATGGAAATATCTACACCGCTATCTCTATAAACATGGAAATATCTACAAAGCCATCTGTATAAATATGGAAATACCAACACAGTCATGTGTAGGAACATGGAAATATCTACACCGCAATCTGTATAAACATGGAAATATCTACAACGCGATCTGTATAACATGGAAATATCTACACCGCTTTCTGTATAAATATGGAAATACCTACACACCTATCTCTATAAACATGGAAATATCTACACCGCAATCTGTACAAACATGGAAATACCTACAAAGTCATCTGTTTAAACATGGAAATATCTACACAGCCATCTGTATAAACATGGAAATATCTACAGAGCCGTCTGTATATACATGGAAATATCTACACCGCTATCTGTATAAACATGGAAATAAATACACCACTATTTGTATAAACAAGGAAATATCTACACCACCATCTGTTTAAACATGGAAATATCTACAGAGACATCTGTTTATACATGGAAATATCTACACCGCTATCTGTATAAACATGGAAATATCTACACTGCCATCTGTAAAAACATGGAAATACCTATACAGTCATCTGTATAAACATGGAAATATCTACAATGCCATCTGAATACACATAGAAATATCTACACAGGCATCTGTATAAACATGTAAATATCTACACTGCTATCTCTATAAGCATGGAAATATCTACAACGCCATCTCTATAAACATGAAAATATCTACACTGCCATCTCCATAAACATGGAACTAACTACTCCGCCATCTGCATAAACATGGAAACATCTACACCGCCATCTGTGTGAATAAGGAAATATCTACAATGCCATCTGTATAAATATATATATATCAGCACCGCGAGCTGTATAAACATGGAAATATCTACATCGCTATCTGTATAAACGTGGAAATACCAACACTGCTATCATTATAAACATGGAAATATCTACAATGCCATCTATATAAACATGGAAATATCTACACCGTTATGTCTATAAACATGGAAATACCTACACCGCTATCTCTATAAACATGGAAATATCCACACCGCCATCTGCATATCCATGGAAATATCTACAACGCCATCTGTATAAAGATGGAAATATCTTCACGGAAATCTGTGTACTGATGGAAATATCAACACCGCCATCTGTACAAACATGGAAATATCTACACCGCTATCTGTATAAACATAGAAATACCGACACTGCAGTCTGTATAAACATGGAAATATCTACTCCGGTATCTGTATATACATGGAAATATCTACCCCACGATCTGTATAAACATGGAAATATATACACCGCTATCTGTATAAACATGGAAATATCTGCACCGCTATCTCTATAAACATGGAAATTTCTACACCGCCACCTGTATAAACATGGAAATACCTACAAAGTCATCTGTATAAACTTGGAAATATCTACACAGCCATCTGTATAAACATGGAAATATCTACACAGCCATCTGTATATACATGGAAATATCTACATCGCTCTCTGTATAAACTTGGGAATAACTACACCGCTATTTGTATAAACAAGCAAATATCTACACCGTGATCTGAATAAACATGGAAATATCTACACCGCCATCTCTATAAACATGGAAATATCTACAGCCCTATCTGTATAAACATGGAAATATCCACACCGCTATCTCTATAAACATGGAAAAATCAACACCGCTATCTCTATGAACATGGAAATATCTACACCACCATCTCTATAAACATTGAAATATCTACACCACGATCAGTATAAACATGGAAATATCAACACCGTGATCTGTACAAACATGGAAATACCTTCACCACGATCTGTATAAACATGGAAATATGTAGACCGCTATCTGTATAAACATGGTAATATCTAAACCACCATCTATATAAACATGGAAATATCTACACCGCCATCTGTATAAACATGGAAATATCTACAATGCCATCTGTAGAAAGATGGAAATATCTACACCGCAATCTGTGTAAACATGGAAATAGCTACACCGATATCTGTAAAAACATGGAAATATCTCCACCGCTATCTGCATAAACATGGAAATATCTACACCGCGATCTGTATAAACATGGAAATACCTACACCGCGATCTGTATAAACATGGAAATATGTACACCGCTATCTGTATAAACATGGAAATATCTACACCGCTATCTCTATAAACATGGAAATATCTACACCGCCATGTGTATAAACATGGAAATACCTACAAAGTCATCTGTATAAACATGGAAATATTTACACAGCCATCTGTATAAAAATGGAAATATCTACACAGCTATCTCTATAAACATGGAAATATCTACACCGCCATCTATATATCCATGGAAATATCTGCACCGCCGTCTGTATAAACATGGAAATATCTACACGTTCATCTGTGTATAGATGGAAATATCAACACCGCCATCTGTACAAACATGGAAATATCTGCACCGCTATCTGTATAAACATGGAAATATCTACACCACAGTCTGTATAAACATGGAAATATCTACACCCCTATCTGTAGAAACATGGAAATATCTACACAGCTATCTCTATAAACATGGAAATATCTACAAAGACATCTGTATAAACATGGAAATATCTACACCACCATCTGTATAAACATGGAAATATGTACAATGCCATCTGTATACACATGGAAATATCTAGACAGCCATCTGAATAAACATGTAAATTTCTACACTGCTATCTCTATAAACATGGAAGTATCTACACCGCCATCTTTATAAACATGAAAATATCTACACTGCCATCTCCATAAACATGGAACTAACAACTCCGCCATCTGTATAAACATGGAAACATCTACACCGCCATCTGTGTGAATTAGGAAATATCTACAATGCCATCTCTATAAAGATATAAATATCTGCACCGCGAGCTGCATAAACATGGAAATATCTACATCGCTATCTGTATAAACGTCGAAATACCAACACCACGATCGGTATAAACATGGAAATAGCTACAACGCCATCTTTATAAACATGGAAATATCTACAACGCTATGTCTATAAACATGGAAATACCTACACCGCTATCTGTATAAACATGGAAATATCTACACCGCGATCTGTATAAACATGGAAATATTTACACCGCTATCTGTATAAACATGGAAATATCTACACAGCTATTTCTATAAACATGGAAATATCTACACAGCTATCTCTATAAACATGGAAATATCTACACAGCTATCTCTATAAACATGGAAATATCTACACTGCCATCTGTATAAACATGGAAATACCTACAAAGTCATCTGTATAAACATGGAAATATCTACACAGCCATCTGTATAAACATGGAAATATCTACACAGCTATCTGTATATACATGGAAATATCTACACCGCTATCTGTATAAACATGGAAATAACTACACCGCTATTTGTATAAACAAGGAAATATCTACACCGTGATCTGTATAAACATGTAAATATCTACACCGCTATCTGTATAAACAAGGAAATATCTACACCGCTATCTGTATAAACATGGAAATAACTACACCGCTAATTATATAAACAAGGAAATATCTTCACCGCCATCTGTTTAAACATGGAAATATATACACAGACATCTGTTTATACATGGAAATATCTACACCGCTATCTGTATAAACATGCTAATAACTACACCGCTCTCTGCATAAATGTGGAAATATTTGCACTGCTATCCCTATAAACATAGTAATATCAACACCGCGATTTGTATAAACATGGAAATATCTACACCGTGATCTGTATAAACATGGAAATATCTACACCGCGATCTGTATAAACATGGAAATATCTACAACGTGATCTGTATAAACATGGAAATATCTACACCGCGATCTGTATAAACATGGAAATATCTACACTGTGATCTGTATAAACATGGAAATATCTACACCGCCATCTCCTTAAACATGGAAATATCTACACAAATATCTGTATAAACATGGAAATATCCACACCCCTATCTCTATAAACATGGAAAAATCAACACCGCTATCTTTATGAACATGGAAATATCTACACTGCCATCTCTATAAACATGAAAATATCTACACCGCGATCCGTATAAACGTGGAAATATCTACACCGCTATCTCTATAAACATGGAAATATCTCCACTGCTATCTCTATAAACATCAAAATATCTACACCGCCATCTGTATAAACATGGAAATACTTACAAAGTTATCGGTATAAACATGGAAATATCAACACCGCCATCTGTATAAACATGGGAATACCTACACAGCCATGTGTATATTCATGGAAATAACTACACCGCTATCTATATAAACATGGAAATAACTACAACGCTATCTGTATAAACATGGAAATATCTACACCGCCATCTACATATCCATGGAAATTTCTGCGCCGCAGTCTGCATAAACATGGAAATAACTACATGGTCATCTGTGTATAGATGGAAATATCAACGCCGCCTTCTGTACAAACATGGAAATATCTACCCCGCTATCTGTGTAAACATGGAAATATCTACACCGCGGCCTGTATAAACATGGAAATATCTACACCGCTAACTCTATAAACATGGAAATATCTACACCGTGATCTGTATAAACATGGAAATATTTACACTGCTATCTCTATAAACATGGAAATATCTACAAAGCCATCTGTATAAACATGGAATTACCAACACAGTCATGAGTAGGAACATGGAAATATCTACACCGCAATCTGTATAAACATGGAAATATCTACACCGCGATCTGTATAACATGGAAATATCTACACCGCTTTCTGTATAAACATGGAAATACCTACACACCTATCTCTATAAACATTGAAATATGTACACCACAATCTGTATAAACATGGAAATACCTACAAAGTCATCTGTTTAAACATGGAAATATCTACACAGCCATCTGTATAAATATGGAAATAACTACACCGCCATCTGTATAAACATGGAAATATCTACACTGCGGTCTGTATAAACATGGAAATTTCTACACCACGATCTGTATAAACATGGAAATATTTTCACCGCTATCTGTATAAACATGGAAATATCTACACGGATATCTCTATAAACATGGAAATATCTACAAAGCCATCTGTATAAACATGGAAATACCAACACAGTCATGTGTAGGAACATGGAAATATCTACACCGCAATCTGTATAAACATGGAAATATCTACACCGCGATCTGTATAACATGGAAATATCTACACCGCTTTCTGTATAAACATGGAAATACCTACACACCTATCTCTAAAAACATGGAAATATGTACACCACAATCTGTATAAACATGGAAATACCTACAAAGTCATCAGTTTAAACATGGAAATATCTACACAGCCATCTGTATAAATATGGAAATATCTACAGAGCCATCTGTATATACATGGAAATATCTACACCGCTATCTGTATAAACATGGAAATAAATACACCACTATTTGTATAAACAAGGAAATATCTACATCACCATCTGTTTAAACATGGAAATATCTACAGAGACATCTGTTTATACATGGAAATATCTACACCGCTATCTGTATAAACATGCAAATATCTTCACTGCCATCTGTAAAAACATGGAAATACCAATACAGTCATCTGTATAAACATGGAAATATCTACAATGCCATCTGTATACACATGGAAATATCTACACAGCCATCTGTATAAACATGTAAATATCTACACTGCTATCTCTATAAGCATGGAAATATCTACAACGCCATCTCTATAAACATGAAAATATCTACACTGCCATCTCCATAAACATGGAACTAACTACTCCGCCATCTGCATAAACATGGAAACATCTACACCGCCATCTGTGTGAATAAGGAAATATCTACAATGCCATCTGTATAAAAATATATATATCTGCACCGCGAGCTGTATAAACATGGAAATATCTACATCGCTATCTGCATAAACGTGGAAATACCAACACTGCTATCATTATAAACATGGAAATATCTACAACGCCATCTGTATAAACATGGAAATATCTACACCGCTATGTCTATAAACATGGAAATACCTACACCGCTATCTCTATAAACATGGAAATATCCACACCGCCATCTGCATATCCATGGAAATATCTACAACGCCATCTATATAAAGATGGAAATATCTTCACGGCAATCTGTGTACAGATGGAAATATCAACACCGCCATCTGTACAAACATGGAAATATCTACACCGCTATCTGTATAAACATAGAAATACCGACACTGCAGTCTATATAAAAATGGAAATATCAACACCGCTATGTCTTTGAACATGGAAATACCTACACCGCTATCTCTATAAACATGGAAATATCCACACCGCCATCTGCATATCCATGGAAATATCTACAATGCCATCTGTATAAAGATGGAAATATCTACACGGAAATCTGTGTACAGATGGAAATATCAACACCGCCATCTGTACATACATGGAAATATCTACACTGCTATCTGTATAAACATAGAAATACCTACACTTCAGTCTGTATAAACATGGAAATATCTACTCCGGTATCTGTATATACATGGAAATATCTACCCCACGATCTGTATAAACATGGAAATATATACACCGCTATCTGTATAAACATGGAACTATCTGCACCGCTATCTCTATAAACATGGAAATTTCTACACCGCCATCTGTATAAACATGGAAATATGTACACCGCTATCTGTACAAACATGGAAATATCTACACCGCTATCTGTATAAACATAGAAATACCGACACTTCAGTCTGTATAAACATGGAAATATCTACTCCGGTATCTGTATATACATGGAAATATCTACCCCACGATCTGTATAAACATGGAAATATATACACCGCTATCTGTATAAACATGGAAATATCTGCACCGCTATCTCTATAAACATGGAAATTTCTACACCGCCACCTGTATAAACATGGAAATACCTACAAAGTCATCTGTATAAACTTGGAAATATCTACACAGCCATCTGTATAAACATGGAAATATCTACACAGCCATCTGTATATACATGGAAATATCTACATCGCTCTCTGTATAAACTTGGGAATAACTACACCGCTATTTGTATAAACAAGCAAATATCTACACCGTGATCTGAATAAACATGGAAATATCTACACCGCCATCTCTATAAACATGGAAATATCTACAGCCCTATCTGTATAAACATGGAAATATCCACACCGCTATCTCTATAAACATGGAAAAATCAACACCGCTATCTCTATGAACATGGAAATATCTACACCACCATCTCTATAAACATTGAAATATCTACACCACGATCAGTATAAACATGGAAATATCAACACCGTGATCTGTACAAACATGGAAATACCTTCACCACGATCTGTATAAACATGGAAATATGTAGACCGCTATCTGTATAAACATGGTAATATCTAAACCACCATCTATATAAACATGGAAATATCTACACCGCCATCTGTATAAACATGGAAATATCTACAATGCCATCTGTAGAAAGATGGAAATATCTACACCGCAATCTGTGTAAACATGGAAATAGCTACACCGATATCTGTAAAAACATGGAAATATCTCCACCGCTATCTGCATAAACATGGAAATATCTACACCGCGATCTGTATAAACATGGAAATACCTACACCGCGATCTGTATAAACATGGAAATATGTACACCGCTATCTGTATAAACATGGAAATATCTACACCGCTATCTCTATAAACATGGAAATATCTACACCGCCATGTGTATAAACATGGAAATACCTACAAAGTCATCTGTATAAACATGGAAATATTTACACAGCCATCTGTATAAAAATGGAAATATCTACACAGCTATCTCTATAAACATGGAAATATCTACACCGCCATCTATATATCCATGGAAATATCTGCACCGCCGTCTGTATAAACATGGAAATATCTACACGTTCATCTGTGTATAGATGGAAATATCAACACCGCCATCTGTACAAACATGGAAATATCTGCACCGCTATCTGTATAAACATGGAAATATCTACACCACAGTCTGTATAAACATGGAAATATCTACACCCCTATCTGTATAAACATGGAAATATCTACACAGCTATCTCTATAAACATGGAAATATCTACAAAGACATCTGTATAAACATGGAAATATCTACACCACCATCTGTATAAACATGGAAATATGTACAATGCCATCTGTATACACATGGAAATATCTAGACAGCCATCTGAATAAACATGTAAATTTCTACACTGCTATCTCTATAAACATGGAAGTATCTACACCGCCATCTTTATAAACATGAAAATATCTACACTGCCATCTCCATAAACATGGAACTAACAACTCCGCCATCTGTATAAACATGGAAACATCTACACCGCCATCTGTGTGAATTAGGAAATATCTACAATGCCATCTCTATAAAGATATAAATATCTGCACCGCGAGCTGCATAAACATGGAAATATCTACATCGCTATCTGTATAAACGTCGAAATACCAACACCACGATCGGTATAAACATGGAAATAGCTACAACGCCATCTTTATAAACATGGAAATATCTACAACGCTATGTCTATAAACATGGAAATACCTACACCGCTATCTGTATAAACATGGAAATATCTACACCGCGATCTGTATAAACATGGAAATATTTACACCGCTATCTGTATAAACATGGAAATATCTACACAGCTATTTCTATAAACATGGAAATATCTACACAGCTATCTCTATAAACATGGAAATATCTACACAGCTATCTCTATAAACATGGAAATATCTACACTGCCATCTGTATAAACATGGAAATACCTACAAAGTCATCTGTATAAACATGGAAATATCTACACAGCCATCTGTATAAACATGGAAATATCTACACAGCTATCTGTATATACATGGAAATATCTACACCGCTATCTGTATAAACATGGAAATAACTACACCGCTATTTGTATAAACAAGGAAATATCTACACCGTGATCTGTATAAACATGTAAATATCTACACCGCTATCTGTATAAACAAGGAAATATCTACACCGCTATCTGTATAAACATGGAAATAACTACACCGCTAATTATATAAACAAGGAAATATCTTCACCGCCATCTGTTTAAACATGGAAATATATACACAGACATCTGTTTATACATGGAAATATCTACACCGCTATCTGTATAAACATGCTAATAACTACACCGCTCTCTGCATAAATGTGGAAATATTTGCACTGCTATCCCTATAAACATAGTAATATCAACACCGCGATTTGTATAAACATGGAAATATCTACACCGTGATCTGTATAAACATGGAAATATCTACACCGCGATCTGTATAAACATGGAAATATCTACAACGTGATCTGTATAAACATGGAAATATCTACACCGCGATCTGTATAAACATGGAAATATCTACACTGTGATCTGTATAAACATGGAAATATCTACACCGCCATCTCCTTAAACATGGAAATATCTACACAAATATCTGTATAAACATGGAAATATCCACACCCCTATCTCTATAAACATGGAAAAATCAACACCGCTATCTTTATGAACATGGAAATATCTACACTGCCATCTCTATAAACATGAAAATATCTACACCGCGATCCGTATAAACGTGGAAATATCTACACCGCTATCTCTATAAACATGGAAATATCTCCACTGCTATCTCTATAAACATCAAAATATCTACACCGCCATCTGTATAAACATGGAAATACTTACAAAGTTATCGGTATAAACATGGAAATATCAACACCGCCATCTGTATAAACATGGGAATACCTACACAGCCATGTGTATATTCATGGAAATAACTACACCGCTATCTATATAAACATGGAAATAACTACAACGCTATCTGTATAAACATGGAAATATCTACACCGCCATCTACATATCCATGGAAATTTCTGCGCCGCAGTCTGCATAAACATGGAAATAACTACATGGTCATCTGTGTATAGATGGAAATATCAACGCCGCCTTCTGTACAAACATGGAAATATCTACCCCGCTATCTGTGTAAACATGGAAATATCTACACCGCGGCCTGTATAAACATGGAAATATCTACACCGCTAACTCTATAAACATGGAAATATCTACACCGTGATCTGTATAAACATGGAAATATTTACACTGCTATCTCTATAAACATGGAAATATCTACAAAGCCATCTGTATAAACATGGAATTACCAACACAGTCATGAGTAGGAACATGGAAATATCTACACCGCAATCTGTATAAACATGGAAATATCTACACCGCGATCTGTATAACATGGAAATATCTACACCGCTTTCTGTATAAACATGGAAATACCTACACACCTATCTCTATAAACATTGAAATATGTACACCACAATCTGTATAAACATGGAAATACCTACAAAGTCATCTGTTTAAACATGGAAATATCTACACAGCCATCTGTATAAATATGGAAATAACTACACCGCCATCTGTATAAACATGGAAATATCTACACTGCGGTCTGTATAAACATGGAAATTTCTACACCACGATCTGTATAAACATGGAAATATTTTCACCGCTATCTGTATAAACATGGAAATATCTACACGGATATCTCTATAAACATGGAAATATCTACAAAGCCATCTGTATAAACATGGAAATACCAACACAGTCATGTGTAGGAACATGGAAATATCTACACCGCAATCTGTATAAACATGGAAATATCTACACCGCGATCTGTATAACATGGAAATATCTACACCGCTTTCTGTATAAACATGGAAATACCTACACACCTATCTCTAAAAACATGGAAATATGTACACCACAATCTGTATAAACATGGAAATACCTACAAAGTCATCAGTTTAAACATGGAAATATCTACACAGCCATCTGTATAAATATGGAAATATCTACAGAGCCATCTGTATATACATGGAAATATCTACACCGCTATCTGTATAAACATGGAAATAAATACACCACTATTTGTATAAACAAGGAAATATCTACATCACCATCTGTTTAAACATGGAAATATCTACAGAGACATCTGTTTATACATGGAAATATCTACACCGCTATCTGTATAAACATGCAAATATCTTCACTGCCATCTGTAAAAACATGGAAATACCAATACAGTCATCTGTATAAACATGGAAATATCTACAATGCCATCTGTATACACATGGAAATATCTACACAGCCATCTGTATAAACATGTAAATATCTACACTGCTATCTCTATAAGCATGGAAATATCTACAACGCCATCTCTATAAACATGAAAATATCTACACTGCCATCTCCATAAACATGGAACTAACTACTCCGCCATCTGCATAAACATGGAAACATCTACACCGCCATCTGTGTGAATAAGGAAATATCTACAATGCCATCTGTATAAAAATATATATATCTGCACCGCGAGCTGTATAAACATGGAAATATCTACATCGCTATCTGCATAAACGTGGAAATACCAACACTGCTATCATTATAAACATGGAAATATCTACACCGCCATCTGTATAAACATGGAAATATCTACACCGCTATGTCTATAAACATGGAAATACCTACACCGCTATCTCTATAAACATGGAAATATCCACACCGCCATCTGCATATCCATGGAAATATCTACAACGCCATCTATATAAAGATGGAAATATCTTCACGGCAATCTGTGTACAGATGGAAATATCAACACCGCCATCTGTACAAACATGGAAATATCTACACCGCTATCTGTATAAACATAGAAATACCGACACTGCAGTCTATATAAAAATGGAAATATCAACACCGCTATGTCTTTGAACATGGAAATACCTACACCGCTATCTCTATAAACATGGAAATATCCACACCGCCATCTGCATATCCATGGAAATATCTACAATGCCATCTGTATAAAGATGGAAATATCTACACGGAAATCTGTGTACAGATGGAAATATCAACACCGCCATCTGTACATACATGGAAATATCTACACTGCTATCTGTATAAACATAGAAATACCTACACTTCAGTCTGTATAAACATGGAAATATCTACTCCGGTATCTGTATATACATGGAAATATCTACCCCACGATCTGTATAAACATGGAAATATATACACCGCTATCTGTATAAACATGGAACTATCTGCACCGCTATCTCTATAAACATGGAAATTTCTACACCGCCATCTGTATAAACATGGAAATACCTACAAAGTCATCTGTATAAACATGGAAATATCTACACAGCCATCTGTATAAACATGGAAATATCTACACCGCCATCTGTATATACGTGGAAATATCTACACCGCTATCTCTATAAACGTGGAAATATCTACACTGCCATCTGTATAAACATGGAAATGTCTACACTGCGGTCTGTATAAACATGGAAATTTCTACACCACGATCTGTATAAACATGGAAAGATTTACACCGCTATCTGTATAAACATGGAAATATCTACACCGCTATCTCTATAAACATGGAAATATCTACAAAGCCATCTGTATAAACATGGAAATACCAACACAGTCATGTGTAGGAACATGGAAATATCTACACCGCTATCTGTATAAACATGGAAATATCTACACCGCGATCTGTATAACATGGAAATATCTACACCGCTATCTGTATAAACATGGAAATATTTACACTGCTATCTGTATAAAGATGGAAATATGTACACCGTTATCTGTATAAATATGGAAATACCTACACCGCTATCTCTATAAACATGGAAATATCTACACCGCCATCTGTATAAACATGGAAATATCTACACTGCGGTCTGTATAAACATGGAAATTTCTACACCACGATCTGTATAAACATGGAAAGATTTACACGGCTATCTGTATAAACATGGAAATATCTACACCGCTATCTCTATAAACATGGAAATATCTACAAAGCCATCTGTATAAACATGGAAATACCAACACAGTCATGTGTAGGAACATGGAAATATCTACACCGCAATCTGTATAAACATGGAAATATCTACACCGCTATCTGTATAAACATAGAAATACCGACACTGCAGTCTATATAAACATGGAAATATCAACACCGCTATGTCTTTGAACATGGAAATACCTACACCGCTATCTCTATAAACATGGAAATATCCACACCGCCATCTGCATATCCATGGAAGTATCTACAACGCCATCTGTATAAAGATGGAAATATCTTCACGGCAATCTGTGTACAGATGGAAATATCAACACCGCCATCTGTACAAACATGGAAATATCTACACCGCTATCTGTATAAACATAGAAATACCGACACTGCAGTCTGTATAAACATGGAAATATCTACACCGCTATGTCTTTAAACATGGAAATACCTACACCGCTATCTCTATAAACATGGAAATATCAACACCGCCATCTGCATATCCATGGAAATATCTACAACGCCATCTGCATAAAGATGGAAATATCTACACGGAAATCTGTGTACAGATGGAAATAACACCGCCATCTGTACATACATGGAAATGTCTACACTGCTATCTGTATAAACATAGAAATACCTACACTTCAGTCTGTATAAACATGGAAATATCTACTCCGGTATCTGTATATACATGGAAATATCTACCCCACGATCTGAATAAACATGGAAATATATACACCGCTATCTGTATAAACATGGAAATATCTGCACCGCTATCTCTATAAACATGGAAATTTCTACACCGCCATCTGAATAAACATGGAAATACCTACAAAGTCATCTGTATAAACATGGAAATATCTACACAGCCATCTGTATAAACATGGAAATATCTACACCGCCATCTGTATATACGTGGAAATATCTACACCGCTATCTCTATTAACGTGGAAATATCTACACTGCCATCTGTATAAACATGGAAATGTCTACACTGCGGTCTGTATAAACATGGAAATTTCTACACCACGATCTGTATAAACATGGAAAGATTTACACCGCTATCTGTATAAACATGGAAATATCTACACGGCTATCTCTATAAACATGGAAATATCTACAAAGCCATCTGTATAAACATGGAAATACCAACACAGTCATGTGTAGGAACATGGAAATATCTACACCGCTATCTGTATAAACATGGAAATATCTACACCGCGATCTGTATAACATGGAAATATCTACACCGCTTTCTGTATAAATATGGAAATACCTTCACTCCTATCTCTATAAACATGGAAATATCTACACCGCAATCTGTATAAACATGGAAATATCTACAGAGCCGTCTGTATATACATGGAAATATCTACACCGCTATCTGTATGAACATGGAAATAAATACACCACTGTTTGTATAAACAAGGAAATATCTACACCACCATCTGTTTAAACATGGAAATATCTACAGAGACATCTGTTTATACATGGAAATATCTACACCGCTATCTGTATAAACATGGAAATATCTACACTGCCATATGTAAAAACATGGAAATACCTATACAGTCATCTGTATAAACATGGAAATATCTACAATGCCATCTGTATACACATGTAAATATCTACACTGCTATCTCTATAAGCATGGAAATATCTACAACGCCATCTCTATAAACATGAAAATATCTACACTGCCATCTCCATAAACATGGAACTAACTATTCCGCCATCTGCATAAACATGGAAACATCTACACGGCCATCTGTGTGAATAAGGAAATATCTACAATGCCATCTGTATAAAAATATATATATCTGCACCGCGATCTCTATAAACATGGAAATATCTACATCGCTATCTGTATAAACGTGGAAATAGCAACACTGCTATCATTATAAACATGGAAATATCCACAACGCCATCTATATAAACATGGAAATATCTACACCGCTATGTCTATAAACATGGAAATACCTACACCGCTATCTCTATAAACATGGAAATATCCACACAGCCATCTGCATATCCATGGAAATATCTACAACGCCATCTGTATAAAGATGGAAATATCTTCACGGCAATCTGTGTACAGATGGAAATATCAACACCGCCATCTGTACAAACATGGAAATATCTACACCGCTATCTGTATAAACATAGAAATACCGACACTGCAGTCTGTATAAACATGGAAATATCTACTCCGGTATCTGTATATACATGGAAATATCTACCCCACGATCTGTATAAACATGGAAATATATACACCGCTATCTGTATAAACATGGAAATATCTGCACCGCTATCTCTATAAACATGGTAATTTCTACACCGCCATCTGTATAAACATGGAAATACCTACAAAGTCATCTGTATAAACATGGAAATATCTACACAGCCATCTGTATAAACATGGAAATATCTACACAGCCATCTGTATATACATGGAAATATCTACATCGCTCTCTGTATAAACATGGGAATAACTACACCGCAATTTGTATAAACTAGCAAATATCTGCACCGTGATCTGAATAAACATGGAAATATCTACACCGCCATCTCTATAAACGTGGAAATATCTACAGCCCTATCTGTATAAACATGGAAATATCCACACCGCTATCTCTATAAACATGGAAAAATCAACACCGCTATCTCTATGAACATGGAAATATCTACACCACCATCTCTATAAACATGGAAATATCTACACCACGATCAGTATAAACATGGAAATATCAACACCGCTATCTGTATAAACATGGAAATATCTACACCGCGATCTGTATAAACATGGAAATATCTACACCGCGATCTGTACAAACATGGAAATACCTTCACCACGATCTGTATAAACATGGAAATATGTACACCGCTATCTGTATAAACATGGTAATATCTAAACCACCATCTATATAGACATGGAAACTTCTACACCGCCATCTGTATAAACATGGAAATATCTACAATGCCATCTGTAGAAAGATGGAAATATCTACACCGCAATCTGTGTAAACATGGAAATCTCTACAGCGATATCTGTAAAAACATGGAAATATCTTCACCGCTATCTGTATAAACATGGAAATATCTACACCGCGATCTGTATAAACATGGAAATATCTACACCACGATCTGTATAAACATGGAAATATCTACACCGCTATCTGTATAAACGTGGAAATATCTACACCGCAATCTCTATAAACATGGAAATATCTACACCGCCATGTGTATAAACATGGAAATACCTACAAAGTCATCTGTAGAAACATGGAAATATTTACACAGCCATCTGTATAAAAATGGAAATATCTACACAGCTATCTCTATAAACATGGAAATATCTACACCGCCATCTACATATCCATGGAAATATCTACACCGCCGTCTGTATAAACATGGAAATATCTACACGTTCATCTGTGTATAGATGGAAATATCAACACCGCCATCTGTTCAAACAAGGAAATATCTGCACCGCTCTCTGTATAAACATGGAAATATCTACACCGCGGTCTGTATAAACATGGAAATATCTACACCGCTATCTGTATAAACATGGAAATATCTACAGCGCTATCTCTATAAACATGGAAGTATCTACAAAGACATCTGTATAAACATGGAAATACTTATAGAGTTATCTGTGTAAACATGGAAATATCTACACCACCATCTGTATAAACATGGAAATAGGTACAATGCCATCTGTATACACAAGGAAATATCTACACAGCCATCTGAATAAACATGCAAATTTCTACACTGCTGTCTCTATAAACATGGAAGTATCTACACCGCCATCTCTATAAACATGAAAATATCTACACTAGCATCTCCATAAACATGGAACTAACTACTCCGCCATCTGTATAAACATGGAAACATCTACACCGCCATCTGTGTGAATAAGGAAATATCTACAATGCCATCTCTATAAAGATATAAATACCTGCACCGCGAGCTGCATAAACATGGAAATATCTACATCGCTATCTGTATAAACGTCGAAATACCAACACCGTTATCGGTATAAACATGGAAATAGCTACAACGCCATCTTTATAAACATGGAAATATCTACAACGCTATGTCTATAAACATGGAAATACCTACACCGCTATCTCTATAAACATGGAAATAGCTACACCGCAATCTGTATAAACATGGAAATAACTTCACCACGATCTGTATAAACATGGAAATATCTACAACGCTATCTGTATAAACATGGTAACATCTACACCACCATCCATATAACCATGGAAATATCTACACCGCCATCTGTATAAACATGGAAATATCCACAATGCCATCTGTAGAAAGATGGAAATATCTACACAGCCATCTGTATAAACATGGAAATATCTACTCAGCCATCTGTATATACATGGAAATATCTACATCGCTCTCTGTATAAACCTGGGAATAACTACACCGCTATTTGTATAAACAAGCAAATATCTACACCGTGATCTGTATAAACATGGAAATATCTACACCGCCATCTCTATAAACATGGAAATATCTACAGCCCTATCTGTATAAACATGGAAATATCCACACCGCTGTCTCTATAAACATGGAAAATTCAACACCGCTATCTCTATGAACATGGAAATATCTACACCATCATCTCTATAAACATGGAAATATCTACACCATGATCAGTATAAACATGGAAATATCAACACCGCTATCTGTATAAACATGGAAATATCTACAACGCGATCTGTATAAACATGGAAATATCAACACCGCGATCTGTACAAACATGGAAATACCTTCACCACGATCTGTATAAACATGGAAATATCTACACCGCGATCTGTATAAACATGGAAATAACTACACCGTGATCTGTATAAACATGGAAATATCTACACCGCTTTCTTTATAAACATGGAAATACCTACACCCCTATCTGTATAAACATGGAAATATCCCCACCGCTATCTCTATAAACATGGAAAAGTAAACACCGCTATCTCTATGAACATGGAAACATCTACACCGCCATCTCTATAAACATGGAAATGTCTACACCACGATCAGTATAAACATGGAAATATCTACACCGCTATCTGTATAAACATGGAAATATCTCCACTGCTATCTCTATAAATATTGAAATATCTACACCGCCATCTGTATAAACATGGAAATACAAAGTTATCTGTATAAACATGGAAATATCTACAACACCATCTGTATAAACATGGAAATATCTACACAGCCATGTGTATATACATGGAAATATCTACACCGCTATCTATATAATCATGGAAATAACTACACCGCTATCAGTATAAACATGGAAATATCTCCCACGTTATCTACATATCTATGGAAATATCTGTGCCACCATCTGTATAAACATGGAAATATCGACACAGTCATCTGTGTATAGATGGAAATATCAACAGCGCCATCTGTACAAACATGGAAATATCTGCACCGCTATCTGTATACACATGGAAATATCTACACCGCGGTTTGTATATACATGGAAATATCTACACCGCTAGCTGTATAAACATGGAAATATCTGCACCGCTATCTGTATAAACATGGAAATATCTACACCACGATCTTTATAAAAATGGAAATATATACAGCGAAATCTGTATAAACATGGGAATTTCTGCACCGCTATCTCTATAAACATGTTAATATCTACAAAGCCATCTGTATAAAGATGGAAATACCTAAACAGTCATGTGTAGGAACATGGAAATATCTACACTGCCATCTGTATAAACATAGAAATATCTACACAGCCCTCTGTATAAATATGGAAATATCTGCATAGGCATCTGTGTAAACATGGAAATATCTGCACCGCTATCTGTATAAACATGGAAATACCTACACTGCTGTCTGTATAAACATGGAAATATCTCCACCGTTATCTGTTTAAACATGGAAATATCTACAGCGCCTTCTCTATAAAGATTGAAATATCTACTCTGCCATCTGTAAAAACATGGAAATATCTACACAGTCATATGAATAAACATGGAAATATCTACACCACCATCTGTATATACATGGAAATACCTACAATACCATCTGTATACACATGGAAATATCTACACAGACATCTGTATAAATATGGAAATATCTACATGGCCATCTGTATAAACATGGAAATATCTAAACTGCCATCTGTAGAAAGATGGAAATATGTACACCGCTATATCTATAAATATGGAAATGTCTACACCGCCATCTCTATAAACATGAAAATATGTACACTGCCATCTCCATAAAGATGGAAGTATCTACTCCGCAATGTGTATAAACACGGAAATATCTACACCACCATCTGTGTAAACATGGAAATATCTACAACGCTATCTGTATAAACATGGAACTATCTACACCGCCATCTGCATGTCCATGGAAATACCTATGCCGCCATCTGTATAAACATGGAAATATCTACACGGCCATCTGTGTATAGATGGAAATATCAACACCGCCATCTGTACAAACATGGAAATATCTACATCGCTATCTCTATAAACATGGAAATATCTGCACTGTCATCTGTAAAAATATTGAAATACATATACAGTCATCTGTATAAACATGGAAATATCTACAATGCCATCTCTATACACATGGAAATATCTACACAGCCATCTGTATAAACATGTAAATATCTACACTGCTATCTCTATAAACATGGAAATATCTACACCGCCATCTCTATAAACATGAAAATATCTACAATGCCATCTCCATAAACATGAAACTAACTACTTCGCAATCTGTATAAACATGGAAATATCTACACCGCCATCTGTGTGAATAAGGAAATATCTACAATGCCATCTGTATAAAGATATAAATATCTGCACCGCGAGCTGTATAAATATGGAAATATCTACATCGCTATCTGTAAAACGTAGAAATACCAACACTGCTAACGGTATAAACATGGAAATATCTACACAGCCATCTGTATATACATGGAAATATCTACACCGCTATCGGTATAAACATGGAAATAACTACACCGCTATTTGTATAAACAAGGAAATATCTACACCGTGATCTGAATAAACATGGAAATATCTACACCGCCATCTCTATAAGCATGGAAATATCTACACCCCTATCTGTATAAACATCGAAATATCCACACCACTATCTCTATAAACATGGAAAAATCGTCACCGCTATCTCTATGAACATGGAATTATATACACCACCATCTCTATAAACATGGGAATATCTACACCGCGATCAGTATAAACATGGAAATATCTACACCGCTATCTAAACATGGAAATATCTCCACTGCTATCTCTATACACATCGAAATATCTACACCGCCATCTGTATAAACATGAAAATACTTACAAATTTATCTGAATAAACATGGAAATATCTACACCGGTATCTGTATAAACATGGAAATATCTACACCACGATCTGTATAAACATGGAAATATTTACACCGCTATCTGTATAAACCTGGAAATATCTACACTGCTGTCTCTATAAATATGGAAATATCTACACCGCCATCTTTATAAACATGGAAATAATTACACAGTCATGTGTAGGAACATGGAAATATCTACGCCACCGTTTGTATAAAGATGGAAATATCTACAACGTTATCTGTATAAACATGGAAATATCTACACAGTGATCTGTATAAACATGGAAATATGTACAGCACTCTCTGAATAAAGATGGAAATATCTACACCGCTATCTGTAAAAACATGGAAATTTCTAAACCACTATCTGTATAAATATGGAAATATTTAAACCGCTATCTCAATAAACATGGAAATATCTACACCGCTATCTCTATATACATGGAAATATCTACACCGCCATCTGTATTAACCTGGAAATATCTACACAGTCATCTGTATAAACCTGGAAATATCTACACTGTCATCTATGTAAACGTGGAATTATCTACAGAGAACTCTGTATAAACATGGAAATATCGGCACTGCCATCTGTATAAACATGGAAATATCTACACCGCTCTCTGTATAAACATGGAAATATCGACACCGCTATGTGTATTAACGTGGAAATATCTCCATTGCTATCTGTATAAACATGGACATATCTCCACCGCAATCTTTATAAACATGAAAATATCTACACCGCTATCTCTATAAACATGTAAATATCTGCACTGCCATCTGTAAAAACATGGAAGTACCTATACAGTGATCTGTATAAACATGAAAATATCTACAATGCCATCTGAATACACATGGAAATATCTACACAGCCATCTGTATAAACATGTAAATATCTACACTGCTATCTCTATAAATATGGAAATATCTACACCGCCATCTCTATAAACCTGAAAATATCTACACTGCCGTCTCCATAAACATGGAACTAACTACTCCGCCGTCTGTATAAACATGGAAACATCTACACGGCCATGTGTGTGAATAAGGAAACATCTACAATGCCATCTGTATAAAGATATAAATATCTGCACCGCGAGCTGTATAAACATGGAAATATCTAGATCGCTATGTCTATAAACATGGAAATATCTACACCGCTATCTGAATAAATATGAAATTTCAAAACCGCTATCTCTATAAAAATGGAAATATCTACACTGCTATCTGTATAAACATGGAAATATCCTCACTGCTATCTCTATGATCATGGAGATATCTACACCGCTATCTCTATGAACATGGAAATATCTACACCGCCATCTCTATAAACATGGAACTATCTACACCGCCATCTGTATAAACATGGAAATATCTACACCGCTATCTGTATAAACATGGAAATATCTACACCGCTATCTGTATAAACTTGGAAATATCTACACCACGATCTGTATAAACATGGAAATATCTACACCGCGATCTGTATAAACATGGAAATATCTACACGGTCATCTGTATAAACATGGAAATATCTACAAAGCTATCTCTATAAACATGGAAATATCTACACCGCTATCTGTATAAACATGGAAATATCTACACTGTCATCTGTATAAACATGGAAATATCTGAACTGCCATCTGTGGAAAGATGGAAATATCTACACCACGATCTGTATAAATATGAAAATATCTACACCGCTATCTGTGTAAAGATGGAAATATCTACACCGCAATCTGTGCAAAGATGGAAATATCTACACCGCTATCTCTGTAAACATGGAAATCTCTACGCCACTATCTGTATAAACATGGAAATATCTACATCGCTATCTGTATAAACATGGATATATCTTCACCGTTACCTGTATAAACATGGAAATATCTACACCGCTATCTGTATAAATATGGAAATATCTACACCGCCATTTGTGTAAACATACAAATATCTACAGAGTCATCTGTATACACATGGAAATACCTACACAGCCATTTGTATAAACTTGGATGTATCTACACAACTATCTGTATAAACAAGGAAATACCTACAGCGCTATCGGTATAAACTTGGAAATATCACCACCACAATCTCTACGAACATGGAAATATCAACACCGCCATCTATATAAACGTGAAAATATCTACACCGCCATCTCCATAAACATGGAACTATCTACACCGCCATCTGTATAAACATGCAAATATCTACAGCGCTATCTGTATAAACATGGAAATATCTCCACCGCTATCTGTATAACCATGGAAATATCTACACCGCTATCTTTATAAACATGAAAATATCTACACCGCAATCACTATAAACATGGAAATATCTTCAACAATATCTGTGTAAACATGGAAATATCTACACAGCTGTCTGTGTAAACATGGAAATATGTACAACGCAATCTGTGTGAGGATGGAAATATCTACACCGCAATCTGTGCAAATATGGAAATATCTACACCTCTATCTCTGTAAACATGGAAATATCTACACCACTATCTGTATAAACATGGAAATATCTACACCGCTATCTGAATAAACATGGAAATATCCACACCACAATCTGCATAAACATGGAAATACCTAAACTGCCATCTGTATAAATATGGAACTACCTACACCGCTGACTCTATAAACATGGAAATATGTACACCACCATCTCTTTAAACATGGAGATATCTACAATGCCATCTACATAAACAAGAAAATATCTACATTGCCATCTATATAAACATGGAAATATCTACAGCGCCATCTGTATAAACATGGAAATATCTACAATGCCATCTGTAGAAAGATGGAAATACCTACACCGCAATCTGTGTAAACATGGAAATATCTACAACAATATCTGTAAAAACATGGAAGTATCTATACCGCTATCTGTATAAACATGGAAATATCTACACCGCGATCTACATAAACATGGAAATATCTACACCACGATCTGTATAAACATGGAAATATCTACACCGCGATCTGTATAAACATGGAAATATCTACACAGCTATCTCTATAAACATGGAAATACCTTCACCGCCATCTGTATAAACAGGGAAATACCTACAAGTCATCTGTATAAACATGGAAATATCTACACAGCCATCTGTATAAACATGGAAATATCTACGCAGCCATCTGTATATACATGGAAATATCTACACCGCTATCTGTATAAACATGGAAATAACTACACTGCTATTTGTATAAACATGGAAATATCTACAACGTGATCTGTATAAACATGGAAATATCTACACCGCCATCTGTATAAACATGGAAATATCTACACCGCTATCTGTATAAACATGGAAATATCTACACCGCTATCTGTATAAACTTAGACATATCTACACCACGATCTATATAAACATGGAAATATCTACACCGCGATCTGTATAAACATGGAAATATCTACACGGTCATCTCTATAAACATGGAAATATCTACAAAGCTATCTCTATAAACATGGAAATATCTACACCGCTATCTGTATAAACATGGAAATATCTACACTGTCATCTGTATAAACATGGAAATATCTGAACTGCCATCTGTGGAAAGATGGAAATATCTACACCACGATCTGTATAAATATGAAAATATCTACACCGCTATCTGTGTAAAGATGGAAATATCTACACCGCAATCTGTGCAAAGATGGAAATATCTACACCGCTATCTCTGTAAACATGGAAATATCTACGCCACTATCTGTATAAACATGGAAATATCTACATCGCTATCTGTATAAACATGGATATATCTTCACCGTTACCTGTATAAACATGGAAATATCTACACCGCTATCTGTATAAATATGGAAATATCTACACCGCCATTTGTGTAAACATACAAATATCTACAGAGTCATCTGTATACACATGGAAATACCTACACAGCCATTTGTATAAACTTGGATGTATCTACACAACTATCTGTATAAACAAGGAAATACCTACAGCGCTATCTGTATAAACTTGGAAATATCACCACCACAATCTCTACGAACATGGAAATATCAACACCGCCATCTATATAAACGTGAAAATATCTACACCGCCATCTCCATAAACATGGAACTATCTACACCGCCATCTGTATAAACATGCAAATATCTACAGCGCTATCTGTATAAACATGGAAATATCTCCACCGCTATCTGTATAACCATGGAAATATCTACACCGCTATCTTTATAAAGATGAAAATATCTACACCGCAATCACTATAAACATGGAAATATCTTCAACAATATCTGTGTAAACATGGAAATATCTACACAGCTGTCTGTGTAAACATGGAAATATGTACAACGCAATCTGTGTGAGGATGGAAATAACTACACCGCAATCTGTGCAAATATGGAAATATCTACACCTCTATCTCTGTAAACATGGAAATATCTACACCACTATCTGTATAAACATGGAAATATCTACACCGCTATCTGAATAAACATGGAAATATCCACACCACAATCTGCATAAACATGGAAATACCTAAACTGCCATCTGTATAAACATGGAACTACCTACACCGCTGACTCTATAAACATGGAAATATGTACACCACCATCTCTTTAAACATGGAGATATCTACAATGCCATCTACATAAACAAGAAAATATCTACATTGCCATCTATATAAACATGGAAATATCTACAGCGCCATCTGTATAAACATGGAAATATCTACAATGCCATCTGTAGAAAGATGGAAATACCTACACCGCAATCTGTGTAAACATGGAAATATCTACAACAATATCTGTAAAAACATGGAAGTATCTATACCGCTATCTGTATAAACATGGAAATATCTACACCGCGATCTACATAAACATGGAAATATCTACACCACGATCTGTATAAACATGGAAATATCTACACCGCGATCTGTATAAACATGGAAATATCTACACAGCTATCTCTATAAACATGGAACTACCTTCACCGCCATCTGTATAAACAGGGAAATACCTACAAGTCATCTGTATAAACATGGAAATATCTACACAGCCATCTGTATAAACATGGAAATATCTACGCAGCCATCTGTATATACATGGAAATATCTACACCGCTATCTGTATAAACATGGAAATAACTACACTGCTATTTGTATAAACATGGAAATATCTACAACGTGATCTGTATAAACATGGAAATATCTACACCGCCATCTGTATAAACATGGAAATATCTCCATGGTCGTCTGTGTATAGATGGAAATATCAACACCGCCATCTGTACAAACATGGAAATATCTGCACCGCTATCTGTATAACCATGGAAATATCTACACCGTGGTCTGTATAAACATGGAAATAGCTAAACCGCTATCTGAATAAACATGGAAATATCTACACCGCTATCTGTATAAACATGGAAATATCTACAATGCCATCTGTAAAAACATGGAAATAACTATACAGTCATTTGTGTAAACATGGAAATATCTACACCACCATCTGCATAAACATGGAAATATTTACAATGCCATCTGTATACACATGGAAATAACTACACGGCAATCTGTGTATAGATGGAAACATCAACACCGCCATCTGTACAAACATGGAAATATCTAAACCGCTATCTGTATAAACATGGAAATATCTACACTGCGGTCTGTATAAACATGGAAATTTCTACACCGGTATCTGTATAAACATGGAAATATCTACACCACCATCTGTATAAACATGGAAATATTTACACCGCTATCTGTATAAACATGGAAATATCTAAAAAGCCATCTGTATAAACATGTAAATATTTACAAAGCCATCTGTATAAACATGGAAATGCCTACACAGTCATGTGTAGGAACATGGAAATATCTACACTGCCATCTGTATAAACATAGAAATATCTACACAGCCCTCTGTATAAATATGGAAATATCTGCATAGGAATCTGTATAAACATGGAAATATCTGCACCGCTATCGGTATAAACATGGAAATACCTACACCGCTGTCTCTATAAACATGGAAATATGTACACCAGCATCTCTTTAAACATGGAGATTTCTACAACGCCATCTACATAAACAAGAAAATATCTACATTGCCATCTATATAAACATGGAAATATCTACACCGCCATCTCTATAAACATGGAAATATCTACACTGCCATTTGTAGAAAGATGGAAATATCTACACCGCCATCTGTAGAAATGAGGAAACGTCTACACCGCTAACTGTATAAACATGGAAATATCTACACCGCTATCTGTATAAACATGGAAATATCTACACCGCCATCTGTATAAACATGGAAATATCTACACCGCAATCTGTATAAACATGGAAATATCTACACCGCTATCTGTATAAACATGGTAATATCTACACCGCTATCTGTATAAACATGGTAATATCTACACCGCTATCTGTATAAACATGATAATATCTACACCGCGATCTGTATAAACATGGAATATCTACACTGCGATCTGTATAAACATGGAAGTATCTTCACCACGATCTGTATAAACATGGAAATATCTACAAAGCTATCTGTATAAACATGATAATATCTATACCACCATCTATATAAACATGGAAATATCTACACCGCCATCTGTATAAACATGGAAATATCTACAATGCCATCTGTAGAAAGATGGAAATACCTACACCTCAATCTGTGTAAACATGGAAATATCAACAATATCTGTAAAAACATGGAAATATCTACACCGCTATCTGTATAAACATGGAAATATCTACACCGCGATCTGCATAAACATGGAAATATCTATACCGCGATCTGTATAAACATGGAAATATCTACACCGCTATCTGTATAAACATGGAAATATCTACACAGCTATCTCTGTAAACATGGAAATATCTTCACCGCCATCTGTATTAACATGGAAATACCTACAAGTCATCTATATAAACATGGAAATATCTACACAGCCATCTGTATAAACATGGAAATATCTACACAGCCATCTGTATATACATGGAAATATCTACTCCGCTATCTTTATAAACATGGAAATAACTACACTGCTATTTGTATAAACGAGGAAATATCTACACCGTGATCTGTATATACATGGAAATATCTACAGTGCTATTTGTATAAACAAGGAAATATCTTCACCGCTATCTGTATAAACATGGAAATAACTACACCGCTATTTGTATAAACAAGGAAATATCTACAAAGTGATCTGTATAAACATGGAAATATCTACACCGCCATCACTATAAACATGGAACTATCCACACCGCTATCTCTATAAACATGGAAAATTCTACATCGCGATCAGTATAAACGTGGAAATATCAACACCGCTATCTCTATAAACATGGAAATATCTCCACTACTATCTCTATTAACTTCGAAATATCTACACCACCATCTGTATAAACATGGAAATACTTACAAAGTTATCGGTATAAACATGGAAATATCTACACTGCCATCTGTATAAACATGGAAATATCTACACAGCCATGTGTATATACATGGAAATATCTACACCGCTATCTATATAAACATGGAAATAACTACACCGTTATCTGTATAAACATGGAAATATCTACACCGCCTTCTACATATCCATGGAAATATCTGCGCCACCATCTGTATAAACATGGAAATATCTACACGGTCATCTGTGTATAGATGGAAATATCAACACCGCCATATCTAGAAACATGGAAATATCTGCACCGCTATCTGTATAAACATGGAAATATCTACACCGCGGTCTGTATAAACATGGAAATAGCTAAACCGCTATCTGTATAAACATGGAAATATCTACACCGCTATCTATACAAACATGGAAATATCTACAAAGCCATCTGTATAAACATGGAAATACCAACACAGTCATGTGTAGGAACATGGAAATATCTACACCGCTATCTGTATAAACATGGAAATATCTACACCGCGATCTGTAAAACATGGAAATATCTACACCGCTATCTGTATAAACATGGAAATATCTACACCGCGATCTGTAAAACATGGAAATATCTACACCGCTATCTGTATAAACATGGAAATATTTACTCTGCTATCTGTATAAACATGGAAATATGTACACCGTTATCTGTATAAATATGGAAATACCTACACCGCTATCTCTATAAACATGGAAATATCTACACCGCCATCTGTATAAACATGGAAATATCTACACTGCGGTCTGTATAAACATGGAAATTTCTACACCACGATCTGTATAAACATGGAAATATTTTCACCGCTATCTGTATAAACATGGAAATATCTACACGGCTATCTCTATAAACATGGAAATATCTACAAAGCCATCTGTATAAACATGGAAATACCAACACAGTCATGTGTAGGAACATGGAAATATCTACACCGCAATCTGTATAAACATGGAAATATCTACACCGCGATCTGTATAACATGGAAATATCTACACCGCTTTCTGTATAAACATGGAAATACCTACACTCCTATCTCTATAAACATGGAAATATGTACACCACAATCTGTATAAACATGGAAATACCTACAAAGTCATCTGTTTAAACATGGAAATATCTACACAGCCATCTGTATAAATATGGAAATATCTACAGAGCCGTCTGTATATACATGGAAATATCTACACCGCTATCTGTATAAACATGGAAATAAATACACCACTATTTGTATAAACAAGGAAATATCTACATCACCATCTGTTTAAACATGGAAATATCTACAGAGACATCTGTTTATACATGGAAATATCTACACCGCTATCTGTATAAACATGCAAATATCTTCACTGCCATCTGTAAAAACATGGAAATACCTATACAGTCATCTGTATAAACATGGAAATATCTACAATGCCAACTGTATACACATGGAAATATCTACACAGCCATCTGTATAAACATGTAAATATCTACACTGCTATCTCTATAAGCATGGAAATATCTACAACGCCATCTCTATAAACATGAAAATATCTACACTGCCATCTCCATAAACATGGAACTAACTACTCCGCCATCTGCATAAACATGGAAACATCTACATCGCCATCTGTGTGAATAAGGAAATATCTACAATGCCATCTGTATAAAAATATATATATCTGCACCGCGAGCTGTATAAACATGGAAATATCTACATCGCTATCTGCATAAACGTGGAAATACCAACACTGCTATCATTATAAACATGGAAATATCTACAACGCCATCTATATAAACATGGAAATATCTACACCGCTATGTCTATAAACATGGAAATACCTACACCGCTATCTCTATAAACATGGAAATATCCACACCGCCATCTGCATATCCATGGAAATATCTACAACGCCATCTGTATAAAGATGGAAATATCTTCACGGCAATCTGTGTACAGATGGAAATATCAACACCGCCATCTGTACAAACATGGAAATATCTACACCGCTATCTGTATAAACATAGAAATACCGACACTGCAGTCTGTATAAACATGGAAATATCTACACCTCTATGTCTTTGAACATGGAAATACCTACACCGCTATCTCTATAAACATGGAAATATCCACACCGCCATCTGCATATCCATGGAAATATCTACAATGCCATCTGTATAAAGATGGAAATATCTACACGGAAATCTGTGTACAGATGGAAATATCAACACCGCCATCTGTACATACATGGAAATATCTACACTGCTATCTGTATAAACATAGAAATACCTACACTTCAGTCTGTATAAACATGGAAATATCTACTCCGGTATCTGTA